>NW_017674656.1:0-746 GCF_001879085.1 Nicotiana attenuata | reverse complement strand
TACCCACCTCCTGTCCCCAATTTCTCTGTCCACCATGCCCAGACATACCCCCAACCTCCTACCCATGCACAATGGCGCGCACCCACCCCACAAAATACTTACCCAGCTCAAAGCACCTACCCACCCCCGAGAACCAACAGAAATCCCATTGGAATCGGTTTTCGACCTAACCCTGCATTTAAAATTATAGGCTACAAAAGAAGAAGACTTTCACTCCATTGGGTGAATCTTACACCAGATTGTACCACAGATTGAGACAGTTGGGCATGTTGAGACCGATTGAATCCAAATTGCCAAACCCTCCCCCGAGGAATCTGGACCACTCTGTGAGTTGTGAGTATTGCTCAGGTGCGCCGGGACATGACACAGAAAAATGCTGGCACTTGAAAACGGCCATCCAGGAGCTCATTGACACCCGCCGAATTGAAGTGCAAGCCCCAGAAACGCCTAACATCACCCAAAATCCATTGCCAACCCATCAGGAGACCCATATGATTGAGCTAGTCCAAAAGGGAGAGCATAAGAAGCCGTCGCAAACCGTAATGATGATCAGCGCTAGTGAGGATAGATCAAATGAGAAACTAACAAAGGGGAGAGCATTGATCAAGGAAGAAGAGACAGTTAGCAAACCAGTTGTGGTGGTAAAGAAGGAGCTTTTGAGCAGTGTTGCAGAAAAGCAAGAACCAGCTAAAGTGGTAGTGACGGGGGCAGCTGTCAAGCCCGTTGTGATTGTAAAAGGGGCTCGC
>NW_017674655.1:40561-85333 GCF_001879085.1 Nicotiana attenuata | reverse complement strand
GGGAGGAACTTAAAATTTCACTCAAAAATTTCATTTTCCTACATTTCCCAAATTAGTAAAGGGCGGAACCCCGTGGCTGATAAAGAAACACAGAAAGGGACAAAGATAAAGTTGACAGAACTTATTCTTGTTAACTTGATCGTGGAGTTGGCAATAGTAAAGCGGCAGAAACTGTTTTGGAAAAAAAGGAACGAAGACAAAATGAGTTATAGGTTGGAAATTTAGAGTAAAATTAGAAAAAGGTAAAAGGTAAAATAGAATTATGGAGTAAAAAGTTACAATATAACTGGGGAAAAAAAGTAGGAAACAGTCCCACCACATTAAATCGGTTATTTCAAAAAATGGAATTTTTTGTTGTTCCGGAACAATGAAATTAACAATACAATACAATTATTTTTAATTAAACAATCAAAACAAACAATGTTTTGGGATATCAATACAATACGATACAATGGGTAACAACCATCCAAACAAGTTGTTAGGACATGTCAAGATATTTAAAATCTATTGTAAATCTTACAAAAAATACTAGATCATGAAACTTGCTGGTACTTCTTTAAAGTTTTGGGCGTTCAAAGACATTGTCCTTAAGGATATTTCATCCGAAGGGGGTATTCCGGGGATTCAACAAGCTATTCTAGTATAAAACTACGAGCCGAAACTAACAAAGATTTTTTGGTATAAAATCCAGCAAAAGAAAGGACAGCATGTTATACTTAGCCTCATAAACGGAAAAAATATGTGTATATATAAGTGAATGGAATCAAGAGATTATAGTAGGTGAGTAATGGTCTAACGGTTACAAATATGGAATAATGACAATTATTGTATGAATCTGGACACTTTCTTTTGAAGCTGTCCACTATTTTTCTAACAAACTCCCACATATCTCAAAATAAATAGAAGGATAGAAGATTTTGCTCGATTCTCTACATATGAGTACAATGCGTTGAATCAGGTGTCTCGACTATGAACCAGACCCAGAAAGAATAAGATCTAGCTTACCGAACAATGTTGAAGTTTAGAACTTCTGTGAACCAAAAATCTTTTGTAAGCCGAGGGTCTTATCTATCACATTATTGTCACGACCCCAAATACCCCGGTCGTGATGGCGCCTATCATAGTACTAGGCAAGCCAATTCAACATTTACCACATCGAATTCTTTTTATAAAAATCATCTTCTAAAACCGATTAAGTCTCAAGTTCTTCATATGAAATATATGAACTAACAGAAATATGCGGAAAACCAGTACAAAATATTCTAACCAGCCCGAATTCGGTGTCACTAGTCATACGCCTCTAAGTACAACCAAAATACGGTCTGAATAATGCAAAATCCTCTGAAATAACAAAATACTAAGATAGGAAGAAGGAAGGCAGGGTTGCGAACGCGATGCAGCTACCTTTCGATCTCCGGATACGACTCTGAGAGTGCTGGAAGCTTTCACTCTGATGCTCGGGCACCTGAATCTACACACAAGGTGCAGGGAGTAGCGTGAGTACGCCAACTCAGTAAGTAACTAAAGTAAATAAAGTCTGAGTGCAGTGACGAGCATTTAAAATTATATAAGAGAATCTCAACAGAAATATCAAGTCAAAATCTGCAGTTCAATAGCCAGTTATCTCGTAAAACTCTAGTTTCAATTAAAATCCTTTAAAGACATTTATTCAATATTTTTCAATAGAGGCTCAGAATAAAAGAAGAGTGAAAGCAGCAAAATGTCATAAACATGCCCCTCGAGCAAGGTATCACTCATAAGTATAGCCTCTCGAGCAAGCCTCTCAGTCACTCGTGACTCAGCTATCGTCAATTAGTACTCACTCTTAGCACTCTGACTCAATAGATGTATCATAATAATAATAGTAACCGCTGCGGCGTGCAGATCGATCCGTAATAAACAGTCGACTATGCTCACTGGGGGTGTACAGACTCCGGAGGGGCTCCTACAGCCCAAGCGTCATATCGTTGCGGCGTGCAGCCCGACCCAATACATATTGATGCGGCGTGCAGCCCGATCCATATAAATATCGCTGCGTGCAGCCGATCCATGATATATATATATATATATATATATATATATATAGTATATTAATATAACCTCACAATTAGGATCCTCAACGGCTATCAGTCATTAACTCATGGCACTCGGCACTCTGGTGACAATAGGGAAAACTCATCCAAACAGTTTCATTATATTAAGGAGGTAGAGTAATGAATTCCAATTTAACTATATTAGAGTTAAAACAAGATTGAGGATACGCTTTCAAATCAAATAGAGTGAAGGAAAGCAGTAAATACCCTAAGGTTTTAAACAGTCGGCACAGGAAGGCCAAAAAATGGGCATTCACCCAAGTTAACAAACCAATTTCTTAAAAACACATTGGATATCAGTATACAATAATCAAAATATGAAACTATTACAGTCGCCACCGGGACGGACCAAGGTCAGAAATTCCTACGGGTGCTGATCTGCTGCCTACTCCGCACAATAAAAGTAGCAAGAGAGGGTCGCAATAGCTTTTACCCCGATATGAGGGTCGGGATCGAATTCCTCAGGGAGCTAGAAAGGAGAGTTGATGTATCTATTCAGTCTAGAATCGTGTACTTGTTCCAAATGTCACTTCCATAAATTTTTTGTTTTTTTTTTTATTATAAACTACTATTATCAAACTATTAATTGAAACTAAATTAGACTACGAGATGATTGCTAAAGTTGTATCTAATGGGAAAAGGGACAATGGGTCGTAACATCACCTAGGTGGCTAATTGATGGGTAGTATGCTACTAGTTCGATTGACATAATTGGGGCTTATGCTATAACCGTTGCCAATAATTTACCCACTCTCACACCTCTCGGTAGAGAAGAGTGATTTGCCCAATTGACTCTCTCGAGACCAAAATGGGTAGGCAAATTAGATCAAGCAACTTAGGGTTCAAGTAGGGTGATTACTCTCTCGAGGTTTAACCCGTTAATTGGGACTCATCATTTTCATGAGTCCATCCCAATTCCTTGTTGGGTCAATTTTGGAGACTTAGACTCTCTTTTTCTCAGAAGAGTCAAATCAACAAAGCTCAAAATTAGTGTTTGTGCAACCACCAATTCATAGATTAAAATATAAAATCAACCCAAATTAGCAAACCCATAGTCAACTAACCCTAGATGGCAACACTCATCAATTACCCCACACTAGGGTTGGGGGGCCACAAAACCCTAGCTAATTGGTAGCTACTCATGCTTGAAGAAGAAAATAAAGAAATAAATGAAGAACAAGACATATCAATAAATGCTAAATTAAAATCCACAAGAATCTATCGTTAATTTGAAGATAGATGCCAAAAATGGCTACAGATGAATTCCACGAGCCAGGTCAATTCTGGCGTTCACAGATTCCCTAAAAATGGTAAAATATTCTATTTATACTAGGCTGAAAAAATGGACAAAAATGCCCCTGCGGAGTTAGTGCGGGCCGCACAAAAATGATCGCGACCGCACTAGGCTCTGGACTTCAAAATCTGGGCTTCTGAACTTGGGCTCTGCGGACCGCGGAGAATGGACCGCGGCTACGGGAAAGCGGTCCGCACAAGTATGACCCGGACCGCACAAGCTTGAACCAGGCAAATTTTAACTCTCTGCAATCTCTATTTTTCGTGACCGCACAAAGTGTAAGTGCGGCCGCGGAGCTTTCACCGCGGACCAGCAATGTGTAATATGGCCGCATTGCCTGAAGCCTGGTTTTTCCATCTCTCTGAATCTACCTAGTGCGAACCGCACAAAGTCGGATGCGGCCGCACTAGGCCTTTTTGCCCTCAGTTTGCCTTGTCTTTTATACTTGAGCAGGTTTCACTCCCTTTGAGCCGATCTTTGATATTTCGTCACTTTGTCGATCAAACTTGCAATCAAGCACACTTATGAGCCTTTTGGGACTATTTTGTAATAATTTATAACCAAAGCGTAAGCAAGAAGGAGCGTAAAACACGTTAAAATCCCTAGTTATCAACTCCCCCAAACTTAAGCTTTTGCTTGTCCTCAAGCAAACAAAATAAGACCCATCCCTTAAGGTAAAATCCAAGAATTTCCAGCTATCCTAAAGTAACCTCAACAAGCATCAATTGGGACTAACAATTGCCCTCAATACGAATGAATCATTAACAACATTTACCCTTTGAAAAATCATGGATCAAGTGCGACACAAGAGCATCAAGAGTTGACTCAACACATCAAAGAACTCTTTCAATTACTTTGGTCATTGTGGAACCCAAACTCACACATCCTCAACTCTCCCTAAGCATACCTCACCTTTAGAATAGTGGCACACAAAGTGAGGTTAATGGGAATTCACTCATCTCTCTCAAGGAAAGGTTACAAGTCCGTCTCTAGGTACCATATGCTTGCCCCTTATGTAAGTATCCACTAATGTAAGCTTCATTCAACTCAAGATCATATAGGGCTTTTGTGGAGTCATTGTAAAGGCTTTTGGTTTAGGGTAGGAAATGTTTTGGTCTAAGTGGGTTCCATCTTCCCTTAAGCACTTCTTTTGATTCATTTGACACAATTCACTTGACTCATTGAGTCATTTCACCTCTTTCCAAGGGTTTAGAGAGACCCATTGTCACTCTTTCTTATGCATTTCAAACCTTTTCTCCTTTTTCAACTTTCCACACCTTTCTTTCTTTTTCACTCCTTTTCTTGAATCCCTTTTTTATTCTTTTTCACATTGTACTTTCTTTTTGTCTTTTTGCTTTTCTTTCTTTTTCATTGCCTTTCCTTTTCTTCACTTTTGTGCCTTTTTACCACTTTATTGCAATCCTCGTCTCTCCCCCCAAACTTATACTTTTGCCATGTGCTCAAGGAAAGATCGGGTGCCAAGAGAGGGTATCTTTTAGAACAGGTATAGGCTTGTAACATGGTTCTTGAAAGAAAAAGGTCTAAGGCTCAAAAGGGTTAACTAAGGATCATATCATTGGTAGGCTATGGAATTTGTTCAACTATCATTTGGATCAAGGAGAGCCTATAATCACTTCCCAAGTCAAATTACACTTAAAATTTCGCCTCAACAAACATTCAGGGAAAGTTCTAGACCAATGGCTCGGGACTTGGACTCGCAATTCGATTTCTCACCACACAAGCTAGGGGATTGCTAAATACATAGAGTCGGGGGCCCACAACAACCTTAGATACGATTTGAGCACACAATGGTCCCGAAAAACCACTTGATGATTATCGGCCAACGCAAGAGTCTCAAGGCCACAACTTTCACCATCCTAAACACAACATTTTGTCTTTGACCATGGGATCAAAGGCAAATGTGCTAGGCCCAAGTGAAGCTTTGCTTGAGGTACCCTTAACTATAAACTACCAAAAACAAAAACAAAAACGGACTCAAACCCTTAAGAAGGTTATCACGCCATCTATCATTGGGAAGATCCACCCGGTTCACACAATACTCCACCTTTGGAAAGAACCGTGGCATTAAGAAAACCAAAGGCTTATTAAAACGTCCAAAACAAAACAAAGGCTTCGAGCCTATATAAGAAGCTAAAAATGAAAATTCTTTGCGAAAATAGAAAATAGAAAATAGAATGAATATGTACAATAGAGGAGTGAATATACAACGGGGGATGAATATATACAATGATGTAACTTTATATACAGACCAAAGGAAATATAAAAAGTACGATAAAATTAACTAAATGTAAGATTATATACAGACCAAATGAAAAATAAAGAAAGCATAAAATAGTATCAATATTTACACTCATCCAAAAATGAAGGGCGCACCCCATCGAATAAAAGCTGGCATTGTTCCCAATGCCAACTAGTCTAAATAAGCACCATAAAGAGAGAAAAAGGATATAGATGACTCCCTAAGCCATGTCCGTCTGCATAGGAGCATGTATGGTCCCTGGGTCCTCGCTATGCTCGGGAACCTCAGACTGGTTCCCGGTATCCTGCTGCTCAGCTGCTGGGACCTGGGACTGGACCTGTACTGGCTCTGGCTCCGGTACATTCGGTGGCTGACTGGAGGAAGCCTCCGGTGGGTCCGCCAACTGGATGATGGCATCATCTGCTCTAGGCATAGTCCTCCTCCTCTTCGGAGGCCTCTGTGTCTGCTCCGGATCTGTGGCTGCTACTGGAACAACTGTTGGAGCTGGGTCCTCAAACAATAAGTCTAAAGGTAGCTGGTCTGCCTTCAGTCTATCCACATCCGCCCTCAACTCCTTCACGGACTCCCTGGAGGCCCGTGTCTTGCGCAGCTTCTTGTGCTCCTTGGCAAGCTCCTTTAGAGCCTTGCCATGTGACTCCACTGCCTTTGCCAAATCAGCCTGGGTACGGAGAATCTTCTCCTGGTTTTCTAGTATCTTCTTCAATGTATCCTCAATAGACTGAGGGACCTGTACTGGCTTAGGAGCTGACTGAGCTGCAATGGTGGAGGTCAAGGTGGACAACTTGGACGAAGCAGTATACATCCAGTTGTTCAGGCTCTGAAGTGTCTGGCTCAGCCGGTGGGCAGTGATAGGATGGGCCCGGGAAGATGGAATCTCCGGGCCAGCTGAAGTAAAGGGACCTGGAGGAATGTTAGCTGAAGTGGAAGGTCCTGGAGGCATAGCTGCAGTAGTGGAGGCAGGCTCAGATGGGGCCTCTACCACAACTGGCTCTTCAGACTGGCCAGTTGGGGCAGAAGCAGGTGCCTTGTAGTTCTTGTCCTTGGGGTTGTTTGGCCCTTTCAAACTATACCATGAAAATGGAACTACTGGTTTGGCCTTGACATCATAGGACTTCTTTTCCACCTCCAAGTCCCGAAAATACATAGAGAGGGTGTTGGGGTAAGGGTAGTTTCGGTCGTGCTCTACACCCACTAAGGAGATAATGCGGGTCATCACATTTCCCACATTGATGGGGTATCCCGCCATGATGGAAGCAACCAATACTGCCCGGTGGAGAGGGATGGTCTGGTCATGGGTAGTAGGGTCCCACTTCAACCAACCCCTAGCCTCAAAGTTTAGGGTCCTCCGCAGTATTTTTACCCCCGCAGTCAACCACTCAGGAACGGTACGTGGGATTGCCAGGTACTGAGCTAACCATGAACGGACCCCCTTGCCCATCTCCAACTTTGCCAGATATAGAGTCTCGTCCTCGTCATTGAACCCCAAATAATCATTCGGAGACTGCCTGTCGAACAACACCTTTTTGTCTCGAACCTTGGTCACTTTGGAACCCTTGACGATGTGGGCCACATTACAATAAAATTCCATGACCATATGTTCATTTGCATCTATATATGTCTCCATAAATATTTTCCATCCCACTTAGTCCTAAACTGCCTCTGCACGTCAGGGTATTGGGGTAATAAGTCTTTGTCAATGAAACTTTGCTCCGGTATCAACTTTCTCATCGGCCACCACTCCCTAAACTTGTGGCACGCTATCTCACTCACAAATCTATCTTCCCAAACATCGGGCTTCCTGGTTCGAGCAATGCCTCCCACCTGAGGCTCACCACCCCCAGCTTCCTGCACCTCCTCCTCATCTCCGCCTGCACTCTCCCAGATAATGAAGCTGTGGGGGAGGTGGAGTCTCCCCCACTACCGGCTTCCGACCCCTCAGATGAATCGGAAACGACATTAACTGGCCTCCGAATAGTGGGTGATGGAGGAGGAGTGTCATCAGTCAATTGGAGGTTGGTGACAATATGAGTTGGGACTGAGTCTGAGGAGATGTCTTGGGAGGGCACATACTCACTCCCCGAAGAATGGGAAGCAGCTCTATCTGCGGCTTTTATCCGCTTTCGGGTTTTCTTTATGTTTTCCCGAGCTTGGGGAGTGAGTTTGACTATTCTCTTTCCTTTGCCCCCTCGGTTGGAATCACCTCTCCCGGGTTTTTTTGATCCTTTGCCTCCTCGTTGTTTAACCATTGTCTGCAAGCACAAACATCTAACTTTGTTAGTATTAGCAGAGACAGTGAGACAGATGTGTAATATGAATTGCAAAACAGAAGCAGAAAATTGTAGACACAGTTACAGGAACAGGCCAGTGCGGACCGCACAAAATGGCAGTGCGGCCGCACTGAGGCCACCGCGGACCGCACAGAAATGACCGCGGTCCGCACAAGTGTAAGGTCCCCAAACACACTCTCTGAATCTCACCACCGCGGCCCGCACAAAATAGTACCTCTGCCGCGGTGGGCCAATGCGGACCGCTCAAAATATAGTGCGGTCGCACTGGTCAAGGGCACCTTTTAGAAAATCATCACCACGGACTGCACAGAAATGATCGCGGTCCGCGGAGGGTGCTTAGGTATGGCACTAAGTTAGGGTTCTTGGGTTTTGCATTTAAGCTCAAATTTTTACCTAATTAGGGTCCCTACTAAATTACCCAGTCCATTATACTTAACAAGTCCACAAAAATTGCCATTTAAACTAACCTAATCTAACAATTAGAGAAATATGGGAAGAAGAAGAACTACAAGTTAAGGAATACGCAACTAGAATGAAATTAAACAATTAAACAAAGATGAATTGAGTGAAATGTTACCAGATAATGAGATGAAGTGCAACAAATCAATGTCAAGCAGGTGTTACGGTGAAAATGCTCAAGATAAACAGTAAAAGGGGGCTCTAAGAGTTTAGGGTTTGAAAAGGGTAAAAGGAGACCCTTATGGTCTATTTATAGAGAAACTCGTGGGACCCATCCTTATCTACCAGCGCGGCCGCACAAAATGGACTGCGGTCCGCGGTGGGTTTGTTTTAGAAGAAGTTTGAGAAGGCAACCTCTGCGGTCCGCATAAAACTGACCACGGCCGCAGAGGTCCACCGCGGGCCGCACAAAATGTAATGCGGCCGCGGCGATAAACTTTAGAGAGTCCTCCACATTGGCTCACACCAGTACGGACCGCACAAAATGTAATGCGGCCGCACTGGCAACTTCAGAGACTGATCATTTTCTTCACAGAGTTTTGCACTGCATCAACACAATCCCTGCAACATCTCACAACCAATTAGCCCAAAAATCAATCCTATACTACCAAGAAAAATCAAAGAAAACAAAAAGAAAAACACATGGGTTGCCTCCCAAGAAGCGCCTGATTTAACGCCGCGGCACGACGCGGGTTACCATCACATCATTTCAAATGAACAACAGCCACCACATGGCTATCATCGAACTTCCCAAGATAATGCTGGACACGGTGCCCATTCACCCTAAAGACTTCACCACTTTTGTTCTTCAAGTCTAGAGCACCAAATGGGGTCACACACAAAACTTCAAATGGTCCACTCCACTTTGATTTCAGCTTTCCCGGAAACAACCTTAGACGGAGTTGAACAAGAGGACCAAATCACCAACTTTGAACTCCTTTCCACGGGCATATTTGTCATAAAGGTACTTCATCTTGTCCTTATACAAAGACGAACTAGAGTATGCATGGAACCGAAATTCATCAAGTTCATTTAGTTGTTCAACACGAAGATTTGCCGCAACATCCCACTCAAGATTAAACTTCCTCAAGGCCCATATGGCCTTATGCTCCAATTCTACTGGTAGGTGACATGCTTTCCCAAATACCAACCGGTACGGGGACATACCAATTGGGGTCTTGTAAGCGGTCCGGTAAGCCCATAGAGCATCATCTAACTTTTTAGACCAATCGGTCCTATTGGCATTGACGGTCTTGGACAAAATACTCTTGATCTCCCTGTTAGACACTTCAACCTGGCCACTTGCTTGAGGATGATAAGGTGTAGAGACTTTGTGGTTGACACCATACTTGGATAGCAAGGTATCAAAAGCTCTATTACAAAAATGCGATCCTCCATCACTAATGATTGCTCGGGGTGTACCAAACCTTGTGAAAATGCTCTTCTTTAGAAATGACACCACACTCCTAGCTTCATTGTTGGGCAAGGCCACGGCCTCAACCCATTTTGACACATAATCAACCGCTACAAGAATGTAAGTGTTCCCACACGAGCTAACAAAAGGGCCCATAAAATCTATACCCCATACATCAAAGATATCAACTTCAAGAATTGTATCCAAAGGCATCTCATCTTTCTTGGAAATCCCGCCCGCTCGTTGACATTGATCACACCTTTTCACTAAATCACTTGCATCTTTGAACAAGGTTGGCCAATAAAAACCACAACTCAAAACTTTTGAAGTCGTTCTCACCCCTCCATGATGGCCACCATAGGGGGATGAATGACAAGCCTCCAAAATACTCAATTGCTCTCCCTCCTGGACACACCTTCGAATCACACCATCCGTGCAAATCTTAAACAAGTATGGCTCATCCCAATAGAAGTCCAGACTATCCCGTTTGAGCTTCTTCCTTTGGTTAGAAGAGAGCTCACACGGGATGATGCCACTCACAATGAAATTAGCAAGTATGGTCGGTGTGCACTATGGCTTTGGCCCCCATAAGATATGACCAAAATTTTTCCATGGCGAACACAATAGCCAACAATTCCTTCTCCGTCACCGTGTAGTTCCGTTGAGCTTCATTCATAGTCTTGCTTGCATAGTACACGGGATGAAACATTTTTTTCACTCTTTGACCCAAAACTGCCCCAACCGCAACATCACTCGCGTCGCACATGAGCTCGAAAGGCAAGCTCCAATTGGGTGCGGTAATGATCGGGGTAAGTTGTCAACTTATGCTTTAGAAGTTCAAAGGCCTCCATACATTTCTCGTCAAACACAAACTTAGCATCTTTCTCTAGCAACTTGCAAAGGGGATTCACAACCTTCGAAAAATCCTTGATAAATCGCCGGTAGAACCCCGCATGCCCAAGGAAACTTCTCACCCCTTTGACAGAAGTAGCGGGAGGAAGCCTTGAAATCACCTTAATCTTGGCTTTGTCTACCTCAATCCCATGCTTAGAAATCTTATGACCCAACACAATACCTTCTTCAACCATGAAATGGCATTTTTCCCAATTGAGAACAAGATTAGTTTCTTCAAATCGGGCCAAGACTCTATCCAAATTTTCCAAACACTCTTCGAATGAATCACCAACCACACTAAAATCATCCATAAAAACTTCCAAAATGTCTTCCACCATGTCGGTGAAAATAGCCATCATGCATCGTTGGAAGGTCGCCGGAGCATTGCACAACCCGAACGGCATCCGAGAAAAAGCAAATGTACCATATGGGCAGGTGAATGATGTCTTCTCTTGGTCCTCCGGAGCAATTAAGATTTGATTATAACCTGAATATCCATCCAAAAAGCAATAAAAGCCCCCGCAAGGCGATCAAGCATTTGGTCAAGGAATGACAAAGGGAAATGATCCTTGCGGGTCACCTTATTTAGCTTCCGCTAGTCCATGCAAACTCTCCACCCGATGACAGTTTGAGTGGGAATAAGTTCATTGTTGTCATTAGTCACCACAGTCATTCCACCCTTCTTCGGCACACATTGCACCGGAGAAGTCCATGAGCTATCTGAGACTGGATACACCACACCCGCATCTAGCCACTTGATCACTTCTTTCTTCACCACTTCTTGCATTGCTTCATTGAGCCTCCTTTGATGTTCTAAGGAAGGCCTTGCATCATCCTCCAAAATAATTTTGTTCATGCAAAATGCGGGGCTTATTCCCTGAATATCCGCCAGAGTCCATCCAGTTGCCTTTTTCCGCTTTTTGAGCACCGCCAATGTGGCATCTACCTGCATGTTAGTAAGACAAGAGGAAAGAATAACTGGTAAAGTTGAATTAGAGCCCAAGAATTCATACCTGAGGTGTGGAGGAAGTGGCTTCAACTCCAACACCGGTGGCTCCTCAATTGATGGTTTGGTTGGTGGAGTTTTCCGATTTTCAAGATCCAAAGACAATTTTCTCTGCTCATAGGTATAAGAGCCCATCCCATGTAAGATTGACACACTCCACTCTGCTTGCATCATCATCATCATTGACATCATGTCAATTATGTGCTCCCTGGACGGGTTCATGGCCTCTTGAGTTTCCACCTCGGTTTCATAATATCAATCCGCACTTCATTGTTCACATTATCATCAACCACATCTTCAACTACCAAAGGAACATCATTTTCTTGCAACTCAGCATCATCATCCACAACTTGCTTATCTTTCGAGGCATGCACATCACCGTCTCTCCCACTTCGTGTTGTAACTGCCATCACATGATTATTCCCTCCATTGGGGTTCACTACCGTATCACTTGGTAGAGCACCCTTTGGGCGAGTATTCAATGATTGAGAGATTTGGCCTAATTGCACCTCCAAATTCCGATAGAGGTATTGTGGGAAGCTAATTGAGCATCGGAATCTTGGTTCTTCTTCATCATTTGTTCGAACATCATTTCTATTCTTCCCATATCATTACCCGAAGAACTAGATCCTTGAGAAGGGAACGGGGGTGGATTGTTTGGTTGTTGGTACATTGGGGGCCTTTGAAAGCCTTGCCCCCGATTACCTTGGTTTCCATTGTTGTTCCAATTGCCTTGACCATTGTTGTTCCAATTGTTGTTATTACCATTCCAATGCCCTTGGTTACCTTGATTGTTGTTCCCCCAATTACCGCCTTGGTTGTTGTTGTTCGAATTACCACCACCTTGTTGTTGATTGCCCCAATTACCTTGAGGTCGCCATTGTTGGTTTGAAGAGTTGCCTCTATTGCCTTGATAGTTATTAACATATTGTACCTCTTCATTTTGCTCATCATAGACATCATTTTGAAACCCATCACACTCATCATCAAATTGCTCGGAATTCCCTTGGTTTTGTTGCCTCCTTTGCCTTCTCTTATTGGTAAGCAAATTAACACTTTCCATAGCATTCACTTGGCGAGGGTTTTGGACTTGTTGCAACTGTGCCTTAGCCAATTGGTTCATAGTAGTTGTCAACTCCGCTATAGCCTGCCCATGGTCGTGTAACTCCTTATGCAAATGAATAACCGTAGGGTCACCTTGGGGAATATTGGCTCTACTTTGCCATGCGAAAGATGTATCTGCCATCTCATTAAGAATCTCGCAAGCTTCGTCATAAGACAACTTCATGAAATTACCCCCGGCCAATTGATTGACTATGCACTGATTTGTAGTATTGATGCCCCTATAGAAGGTTTGTTGAATCATCGCCTCGGTCATATCATTGTTTGGGCATTCTTTCACCATTGTTCTAAACCGCTCCCAAATCTCATGCAAAGGTTCCGTAGGTTCTTGCTTGAAAGCCAATATCTCATCTTGAAGTGCCGCCATGTGCCCGAGTGAGAAAAATTTGGCAATAAATGTATCCGCCAACTCATCCCAAGTTGTGATGGAATGGTTGGGGAGTCTCTCTAGCCAATCCAATGCCTTTCCCCGAAGTGAGAACGGGAAAAGTCTCAACCTAAGAGCATCTTCGGACACATTCGTCTGCTTGCTACCCTAACATGTATCCACGAACCCTTTTAGATGTTTGTAGGCATTTTGATCCGCAGCGCCCGTGAAATACCCACGCTGCTCAAGTAAAGTCAACATCACATTGGTTATCTAAAAATTGCCCGCCCAGATTCTGGGAGGGACAATAGCACTCGCATATCCTTGGTTTGGTAATACTCTGGGAGCCACTCTTGGAGGTGGCGGAGGAGGGTCTGGAACATTATCATTAGCATTGGCTTGGCGGCCTCGTCTTGGTTCGGGAGGTACAAGAGGCACCTCATCCTCTCCAATTTCATCTACCTCCTCCCCCGCAAACACATTTCCAAGAGGGTCATTCGCGTTTAAAGCCATTCGGTACCTGTAGTAATCACACGCACAAATTAGTAAATAACACACAAAACTAACTAAATAGATAGCCAAAACCGTTAGCTCCCCGGCAACGGCGCCAAAAAGTTGATCGCTGCCTACTCCGCACCAATAAAAGGTAGCAAGAGAGGGTCGCAATAGCTTTTACCCCTTATGAGGGTCGGGATCGAATTCCTCAGGGAGCTAGAAAGGGAGTTGATGTATCTATTCAGTCTAGAATCGTGTACTTGTTCCAAATGTCACTTCCGTACATTTTTGGTTTTTTTTATTATAAACTACTATTATCAAACTATTAATTGAAACTAAATTAGACTACGAGATGATTGCTAAAGTTGTATCTAATGGGAAGAAGGACACTAGGGTCGTGACATCACCTAGGTGGCTAATTGATGGGTAGATGCTACTAAGGTTCGATTGACATAATTGGGGCTTATGCTATAACCGTTGCACAATTTTACCCACTCTCACACCTCTCGGTAGAGAGAGTGATTTTGCCAAATTGACTCTCTCGAGACCAAATGGGTAGGCAAATTAGATCAAGCAACTAGGGTTCAAGTAGGGTGATTACTCTCTCGAGGTTTAACCTGTTAATTGGGACTACCATTTTTCATGAGTCCATCCCAATTCCTTGTTGGGTCAATTTTGGAGACTTAGACTCTCTTTCTCAAGAAGAGTCAAATCAACAAAGCTCAAATTAGCGTTTGGAACCACCAATTCATAGATTAGAACATAAAATCAACCCAAATAGCAAATACCCATAGTCAATCTAACCCTAGATGGCAACACTCATCAATTACCCACACTAGGGTTGAGCCACAACCCTAGCTAATGGGTTTAGCTACTCATGCTTGAAGAAGAAAATAAAGAAATAAATGAAGAACAAGACATATCAATTAAATGCTAAATTAAAATACAAGAATCTATCGTTAATTTGAAGATAAGATGCCAAAAATGGCTACAGATGAAGTTCCCACGAGCGCAGGTCAATTCTGGCGTTCACAGATTCCCTAAAAATGGTAAAATATTCTATTTATACTAGGCTGAAAAAATGGACAAAAATGCCCCTGCGGAGTTAGTGCGGGCCGCACAAAATGGATCGCGACCGCACTAGGCTCTTGGACTTCAAATCTGGGCTTTCTGAACTTGGGCTCTGCGGACCGCGTAGAATGGACCGCGGCTACGGAGGTCTCTAACGCGGTCCGCACAAGTATGACCGCGGACCGCACAACTTGAACCATGGCAAATTTTAACTCTCTGAATCTCTTTTTCGTGGACCGCACAAAGTGGTAGTGCGGCCGCGGAGCTTTCACCGCGGACCGCGCAATGTGTAATGCGGTCGCGTTGCCTGAAGCCTGGTTTTGCCATCTCTCTGAATCTACCTAGTGCGGACCGCAGAAAGTCGGATGCGGCCGCACTAGGCCTTTTTGCCCTCAGTTTGCCTTGTCTTTGATACTTGAGCAGGTTTCACTCCCTTTGAGCCGATCTTTGATATTTCGTGACTTTGTCGATCAAACCTGNTCGATGCTCGGGCGACCTCGAATACTACACACAAGGTAGCAGGGAGTAGCGTGAGTACGCCAACTCAGTAAGTAACTAAAGTAAATAAAGTCTGAGTGCAGTGACGAGCATTTAAAATTATATAAGAGAATCTCAACAGAAATATCAAGTCAAAATCTGCAGTTCAATAGCCAGTTATCTCGTAAAACTCTAGTTTCAATTAAAATCCTTTAAAGACATTTATTCAATATTTTTCAATAGAGGCTCAGAATAAAAGAAGAGTGAAAGCAGCAAAATGTCATAAACATGCCCCTCGAGCAAGGTATCACTCATAAGTATAGCCTCTCGAGCAAGCCTCTCAGTCACTCGTGACTCAGCTATCGTCAATTAGTACTCACTCTTAGCACTCTGACTCAATAGATGTATCATAATAATAATAGTAACCGCTGCGGCGTGCAGATCGATCCGTAATAAACAGTCGACTATGCTCACTGGGGGTGTACAGACTCCGGAGGGGCTCCTACAGCCCAAGCGTCATATCGTTGCGGCGTGCAGCCCGACCCAATACATATTGATGCGGCGTGCAGCCCGATCCATATAAATATCGCTGCGTGCAGCCGATCCATGATATATATATATATATATATATATATATATATATATATATATATATATAATCCTCACCATTAGGTCCTCAACGGCTATCAGTCATTAACCTCATGGCCACTCGGGCACTTCGGTGAAAATTAGGGAAACTCAGTCCAAACAGTTTTCATATATTAAGAGGTAGAGTAATGAAACCAGATTAACTATATGTAAGTAAAACATGATTGAGGATACGCTTTCAAATCAAATAGAGTGAGGAAAGCAGTAAAAATACCCCTAAGGGTTTAAACAGGTCGGCACAAAGGCCAAAAAATGGCATTCAGCCCAAGTTAACAAACCAATTTCTAAAACACATGGATATCATATACAATATATCAAAATATGAAACTATACAGTCGCCACGGGACGGACCAAGTCAGAATTCCTACGGGTGCATGATCGCTGCCTACTCCGCACCAATAAAAGGTAGCAAGAGAGGGTCGCAATAGCTTTTACCCGATATGAGGGTCGGGATCGAATTCCTCAGGGAGCTAGAAAGGGAGTTGATGTATCTATTCAGTCTAGAATCGTGTACTTGTTCCAAATGTCACTTCCATATATTTTTGTTTTTTTTTTATTATAAACTACTATTATCAAACTATTAATTGAAACTAAATTAGACTACGAGATGATTGCTAAAGTTGTATCTAATGGGAAGAAGGGCACTGGGGTCGTAACATCACCTAGGTGGCTAATTGATGGGTAGATGCTACTAAGGTTCGATTGACATAATTGGGGCTTATGCTATAACCGTTGCACAATTTTACCCACTCTCACACCTCTCGGTAGAAAGAGTGATTTTGCCCAATTGACTCTCTCGAGACCAAATGGGTAGGCAAATTAGATCAAGCAACTAGGGTTCAAGTAGGGTGATTACTCTCTCGAGGTTTAACCCGTTAATTGGGACTATCATTTTTCATGAGTCCATCCCAATTCCTTGTTGGGTCAATTTTGGAGACTTAGACTCTCTTTCTCAAGAAGAGTCAAATCAACAAAGCTCAAATTAGTGTTTGCAACCACCAATTCATAGATTAAAATATAAAATCAACCCAAATAGCAAACACCCATAGTCAACCTAACCCTAGATGGCAACACTCATCAATTACCCACACTAGGGTTGGGCCACAACCCTAGCTAATGGGTTTAGCTACTCATGCTTGAAGAAGAAAATAAAGAAATAAATGAAGAACAAGACATATCAATTAAATGCTAAATTAAAATACAAGAATCTATCGTTAATTTGAAGATAAGATGCCAAAAATGGCTACAGATGAAGTTCCCACGAGCGCAGGTCAATTCTGGCGTTCACAGATTCCCTAAAAATGGTAAAATATTCTATTTATACTAGGCTGAAAAAATGGACAAAAATGCCCCTGCGGAGTTAGTGCGGGCCGCACAAAATGGATCGCGACCGCACTAGGCTCTTGGACTTCAAATCTGGGCTTTCTGAACTTGGGCTCCGCGGACCGCGTAGAATGGACCGCGGCTACGGAGGTCTCTAACGCGGTCCGCACAAGTATGACCGCGGACCGCACAGCTTGAACCATGGCAAATTTTAACTCTCTGAATCTCTTTTTCGTGGACCGCACAAAGTGGTAGTGCGGCCGCGGAGCTTTCACCGCGGACCGCGCAATGTGTAATGCGGTCGCGTTGCCTGAAGCCTGGTTTTGCCATCTCTCTGAATCTACCTAGTGCGGACCGCAGAAAGTCGGATGCGGCCGCACTAGGCCTTTTTGCCCTCAGTTTGCCTTGTCTTTGATACTTGAGCAGGTTTCACTCCCTTTGAGCCGATCTTTGATATTTCGTGACTTTGTCGATCAAACCTGCAATCAAGCACACTTATGAGACTTTTGGGACTATTTTGTAACAATTTATAACCAAAGCGTAAGCAAGAAGGAGCGTAAAACACGTTAAAATCCCTAGTTATCAGTGCATGCCCACACGTCTCAGAATCCGATAAAAATTACATCAATAGAATCCTTATCCTCCCACGAGTTCATACATACCAAGAACATCAAAATCCGACCACAAACGACCCCTTAATTCCCTAAATCAAGGTCTCCAATTTCAAGCCCTAATCCCCCAATTTTCTTCCTTAATTTCCGCTAATACCATGATTAAACAATGAAAAAATGATCATAAACACAAGTAATGAAGCTTAAGAAGCTTATCCGACTAAAACCCCTTCGATTCTCTTGAAAAATTACTACCCTAGCTCTCTTCCCGTCTTCAAAAAAGGAGAACTTAGCAAAAATTCGCGAAGAAAATCTTATATACTTTCTGACCCAGGGATTCCGCACCTGCGGTCCCTTTCCCGCTTCAGCGGTCAAACCAACCCCTTTTGCGGTTTTCACTTAAGTTCCTGGAACTGCACCTGCGCCTCACTTTCCGCACCTGCGGTCTTGCAGGTGCGCTCTACCTTCCGCACCTGCGACTTCTGGACTTCTTGCTCATGGCCGCATCTGCGACTTCTCTAACGCTTCTACGATCACGCACATGCGGTTCCCAACCCGCATGTGCGGTTGTGACAGGGGAAGCAGCTGAAGCTGCTCGCTTCCATGCCAAACTTTTCGAAAATTTTCCGAATTCATCCCGAGGTCCCCGGTACCTCAAGCAAAAATACGAACAAGTCACATAACACTATACAAACTTATACCAACCTTCGGAACACTCAAAACAACATCGAAACTTGCCCGAATGACCTGAAATTTTGCACACACGTCATAAATGACACAATGGACCTACTCCAATTTTCGAAATTCCATTCCGACCCCTATATCAAAATCACCACTACCAGTCGAAAACGCCAGAATTCCAATTTCGCCTTCAACCCTAAATCTACCACGGACCTCCAAAATACATTCTGATCACGCTCCTATGTCTCATATCACCTCACGAAGCTATCCGAATCATAAAAACCAAATTCCAAGATCGTTTTCACACAAGTCAACTTCCGATTGACTTTTTCAACTAAAATGCCAACTTAAGAGACTTAGTGTCTCAAAACCCTTCAAAATTACTCCAAACTCGAACCTACCGGCATGATACGATGAAATGAAGATGAACAACACATAAAGAAGCAGGAATGGGAAAAACGGAGCGGTAACTCATTACGGCCGGGTCGTTACAATTATACCTGCACAATCTTTGTTGTTATCTCGATTTACGTTAAAAGGCCATGCGCGCGCCTGATTTCATGAGTGCTTTAGAAAATTTTGTTAGAAATTTTAAAGGAGCAGCACCACTACATATGAACAATAATATTATTATACCACGTTTATGATTTTAATAATTAAAATATATTAAATTATTTAAATTTAAAACTTTACTGTAACTTTTTCCCATACCAAATTAACTTTCAACTAGTCTTGTAGTAACTTTTATGATCAACATAACATATATCATACTATATAAAACATTTCAAAGTCTAAGTTCAATTAATTAAGCTTCCTCATACAAAACGAAAATAAAAAAAAAGTAATACTTCTATGTATGTGTTGATACCCAATTTTTGTCTATATATTTTAAATATGCAAAAATACCTTCAAAATAGCATATATATGCATATATAAGCATGCACAAATATTTTATTATTTTTTTCATAATTTTAAGGGTTTAAAATTGATTTATTTTTCCCCTTTTTTATCCATAAAACCCCAATAAATATTTTTTCAAATTAGTGTTGTGATGATTTACTCATTTAATTTCTATATTTTATGCCAAAATATGGTTAATATATTTTTATGCATTTTTTAAATTGCATTTGGTATTTTTAAGCTAAAATTGCATATAATATCAATGTTAGCCCTTTTAATGTATAATTATATTTTATATGCATAAAATTGGTCCCTATATTTTTAAAATGACATTTATATATTTTATATCATTTTGGCACATTAAATTATTTTCTAGAAATTACTTATTATTTATTATAAATTAAATAGGGGAAAATTGGCTATTTAAATTATAGCCAGATTGGCATTTCAATTACAGCCTAAATTGAACCCAACCCCCAGCCCAATTTCTAATTAAATTACCTGACCCAGGCCCCAAATACACCTACCCGACCCGGCTTTTGTTAGATCATGGCCGTTGATCATTTTGATCAACGGTCCAGATATCTCCTTTCCTAATTAAACTAACCTATACCCCCCAAACCTAATTCATTTTCACGACCAACCCCGCCGCCCTAAAATCCTCTATGCTCTCAAACTCTCTCAACCTAACCCTAATATTCAACCGTCGACCTCCCGTCTCCGGCCATCTCCGGTCACCTCTCATCGTCTCTTAAGCCTCCAATGGCTTCTCTCATGCAACACTCATCTTCTCTGAGGCCTTCAAGGGCCCTGGGTCACGCTGACTTGTATCTAGGGTTCGCTGTTTGTATGTTCATGGCTACTCCGGTGTGATTTCGAGCAAAATCACACCGTATTTATTACGATCTTTGAGTTTCTAAACAGGTTCTTCCACCTCTACTTGGGTTTCTTCTGAAATCCTAATTTTTGTTTGCATCTCTTAGATCTTGCTATTTTTAAATGATTCGAGTCTGTTCCTTTTATGTTTTACACTGTTCTTGAACTTCTTTTGCAAAAATCATCGATTTCAAGTTGACTTTCACTTTCTTCTAAATCTAGGGTTTTTCAGAACTTCTTCTACACTTTGTTTAAATCGATTTTTATGTTTTAACTTCTATCTTTTGCATATCTCGACTGATTCTATGCTTTACTGCTTTTTCAACTCGCCTATGTTAAAAGCCCTAATTTTTAGGGTTCTTCATTTGGTTTCTGTGTATTAGCATGACTGACCGACTCTCATTTTTTTTAGTTCTTGTGATCCTTATGATTGCCTCGCCTTGATATGCTTCTACTGAGTTTCTCAGCCTAAACTTACACTGATTCTATTTGTCTGTATTCATCTTGACTGTTCACATCAAGACTTGCATCTTTCTCACTGATTCGGTATTGTTTAACCTTCATGTTTTGCTAGAGTTGTGTGCCAATTCTTGACTATCTATGTCTTACTCTATTTATATGTTAAACATGCTGACTTTTTTTTCCTTGTGACCTTCTCTTTGATTGATTCTGAATTCCATGTTACTTGGTATGATTTGAACACTTTTCTTTGAACCCCCCAACTCCTACCTTTCCGCTTAATTTGATTAATTTGCTTGCCTTAATTAATTTTCCCTTGCCTTGTCTGCATTGTTACTTGATTCTTACTAATTGTTTCCTTAGTTTAAAACTTTCTGAACCTAGCCTTAATTACCTGTTCTATACTTGTACTATTTTGAAATCTTTCCTTATTTGTTATACTCCAGCCGTGTATGATTTCTTTTCTTACTTGTCACATGCTCTTTACCGTTTGCACTGACTCCCTTAAAGGGAGATTCGAACGTATTTTTTATGCAGAGTTCTATAATTACTGAACAATTGATTCTTGCCTTATTTTAACCAGTTCTCAAACTACTATATAAATGGCTCTCTTCTACAGTCTTAACACATGAACCCTTGGTTCAAAACTCTCTCACATACTTAAAACTTTCTGCTCTCTTTTGTACTACTTGCTGTCACACCTCCTTTTTTACACGCCACCCCCGGAAGGATAGTGTATAAGGGAGTTTTTCAAATTTAAGTGACATTATTCGAAATGGGATTATTTAATGATCAGAGTCGCCACTTGGCATAGGTTTGGTTTCTGGTGTCCCAAGTCACCGGTTTATCTTGAATCCCAAATCGAGGAAGTTTTTGACTTTCCAAATGAAGTCTACGAACCAGAAATTCTGACTAAGG
Source organism: Nicotiana attenuata (assembly GCF_001879085.1). Taxonomy (NCBI): domain Eukaryota; kingdom Viridiplantae; phylum Streptophyta; class Magnoliopsida; order Solanales; family Solanaceae; genus Nicotiana; species Nicotiana attenuata. The sequence continues at coordinate 63,656 of NW_017674655.1, read as the reverse complement.
AATTCTGTTAACCCGGGGGGAGGTCTTAGGCACCCCCGGATTCCGTAGTTCTAGCACGGTCGCTTAAACTATCATAATTGGCTTATTACCTGATTTTAATACATGTTTCAACCTATAGTGCAATTTTAAATTATTTACCGCTTTTTATTTAATTTTAAAGAAGATTGAACGTCGTTTAAAACGTGTCTTTGGATCGCGTCACATGAAATGCACCCGCAATCCGAAACACATTTTATTCCACGTTTTAGGATTTGGATTTGGGTCACATGAAATGCACACCCGAGTTTAAGAAGGTAAAATTATTACATAACGCGCCTAAAAGAAACTAACGCGTTGTTAACTTTGCGGGACGCCATGGAAATTCACTAAATGGCACGTCCCAAGTTCTAAAGATTTTAAAGATATAATTTAAGAGGTTCACGCAATTTATGATTTTGTTTGGCGCGGGCACCTCAATTATTTTTTAAAAGGCATTCAACTAAAGCTTGAAGGGCCATGGACTATTGTGTTGTATAATATGGCCCTCCTTAAATTATTCTAAGGGTCCTACTAATTGACTAAAGTCATAAGGATTAATTTCAAGAGCTAAATATGGGCTGTGGACTTTAAGGTCGAGTTGCCAAACACACAAAAAAACACAATTGGGATACAGTTGGGCCTGAAAGACAGGCCCAAGGCTCTAAACTTCAGCGTTCATGGGATTAAGGGTTATCAAAGGCCATTTGTTTAACAAACAACCATCACAAACGGGTTCCATACATGAAGCCCAAGGCCAGGCGAGCTAATGCTGAAGCCGGGCAGTGCATAAGCAAAATTGAGGCCCAAATCTTATTCAAAACAAACTGCCAGGCTTTCGCCCATAAATGAGCCCAAATCAAACAAATAGATTTAGTAAGAGTATGGTCTTTAATTTGGACCTCAAAACACTGATTTTAAATCATAATTGGACTTAACAATTTTGTACAAAATGAACAATTCCACTCCATTCAAATCAAACGCATGCTGATTTTAAATCCAAACTTCACGTTCATATTCAAATCATATGTATACTGATGAACCAACACACTCGTTTCTGAAATTTCACTCCCTAAAATAAAAGTTCAACTTCATTTAACGCATTTTACAGAACTTATTCATAGACTGAAACTAGAAATAAACTACTGAAGCTTTCAATTACAAAATCACACAAATCTAAAGCTGAACATTTCTAAATAAGAGTCCAAATGCACAGTCCCTTAATGTTCAAATAAGCTAAAAATCTACTAGTTTCCAACAAAAATGAAATAGCAGCATGATCCTCAAAATACTACTACTACACTAAGGAATTTGAAATAGGGATTTAACATTGAAGATATGAGGGAAAACAGTTCATCCTTTCATAGAAAATTTCAGACAGTTACAACTTGTATGTTTGCATATCACTTCCTAGAGAATCAAGAAGTACCTGGAGATTGAAACAAGGAAAAACAATGAGGATCGGCAGAGTAAAACAGCAGTCAAACCCAGCAGCAACACAACTCAACCAAATCGAGTGCCAAAACCAAATGAAGGCAACCTCACTCGAGCTATACCCACAGCAAACCAGTTTTTAAGAAAATAAAACCAAAACAGTGTTCCACCAGCCTAACCAAAACGATTTCACTCGAATGCAAACCCAATACCTCTAAATCAGACCTTAGAGCCAAATTCAATCCATTTTTAAGCCTCAAATGAACTCAAAAAAATACTTCAGATGTAAAGAAACTTCAAGAAATCAGAGTAGGAGCAATGGAACAGTATTTTTTTCTAGAGATTTAGCCGTCTAGAGTTTTTCAGAGTTTTCAGTGCTTGGAATTCTGCCTTTAGCCTCAAGTAACAATGCCTTTATAGGCAAGTTACTAGGGCAGCCTTGTAGATTTCTTTTTACCCTTTTAGTCCTTTTTTAATTTCTGTTTTTAGCTTAAAAGTCCCTAAAATTCTGACTTGCTACCCAAGTTATACTATTCAAATCCTAAAATTCAAACTGGAACCCCAATCTAGAAGGTTCTAGGGGCTTCTATTTTCTGCTACTGCAAGGTTCCTTATTTTAAAAGTACCCAATATGCCCTTAATTACCCCTGTAATTACTTTAGTCCATTACTCAACCTTCAGCTCATGGGTCATGAGTCCAATGGACTCTAGTGGGTCAAAAAGACTTGAACTTACACTCAGGCCAAATCCAAACCTCCTGGAGTGGGGTCTAAACCAATTTCAAAACCCAACAACCAAGGAGACCCAAACCCAACTCAAGAACCCGGTGTAAATACAAAAATTAACAATTAAGCTAATTAAATAACATGAACAGGCAGAAAAACTAATTGAATTATTACACTAAGTGATTAAACATGTTATTAATAAAGCTGGATAGACCTAGAAAATTAGGGAACAATTTTAAAAGGGAAAAATAACATGAAAGAAAGATGAAGAGACTCACCGGCTAGACTCAAACTTGAAACTGTCACTCTGATTTGGCCCCAAAACAATGCCAAATGTTTGTTCTTGGTGAAGAACAAACGAATGTCATTATTTTGTATCAAAAAAAGCAAAAAAGACCCGAAAAAATCTGAGGATGGCTTGCTTGCACGAATCCATATTTAGGCTCCTGGGTTCGTTTTTTATTTGAAATTCGAGGGGATACAGGGGTGTTTGGAGAATTATAAGTGGGGATTTGGAATGAGGGAGAGACGGGGTTCAAGGGTGTTAGTTTGGTGGTATTTGGGTGGTGGCGCCGCCGGACACGGCAGAGGAATCAATGGCGGCGCTAGGGTTTTGTCGATTTGAGAGGCTTGAGTGGGGTTTGAAAGAAACTGATAATGGATTGGTGATGGGGGAAAGGGAGACGGTGCTATGGTATTGATTTGGTGGTGAATGGAGGCTCGTCGCCGCCGTAGGGCGATTTTCGGCGGCGGCTAGTGGTGGCAGGAGACGGAAGGGTGAGATACGAGGATGGTGAGTTTGGTCTTAGGTTTTTCTAAAATTTTCGGACATTTTTAATTAAAACCAAGATGGATCCACAACATTGGATCATGGGGGATGAAGGGTCTGGATCATTTTGTTATTTAGAGAACCTGAAACGACGTAGTAACACCCCTATACTACGTCGTTTCAATGGTCTGGGGACTGGGCACCTGGACGAGGTATTTTGGGGCGAAAATTGGGTTTTTGGGTTTTTGGCTTAGGTTGGTGAATTATATCTAATGTTGGCCCAATACTTAACAAGCCAATTTTCCTTCTTTTCTTTATTTTCTTTTTTTTTCCAATTAATTCCCTTTTTTGTATATTTTCCTTTTTCCCTTTTTTTTAAAAAAAATAAAAACCTGAAATAAAATTCTAAGGACCTAATTAAACTAATTAACCCTAAATGATGATTACTACCATTAATTGAGGTAAATTAACAGAAACTAACAAAATTCAAAGCTAACAGTCAAATTTTTATGATTTTTGTATTTTTGTAAAACTCTAATTACTAATTAGTCTAAAAAAATATAAAATTAAATCCTAAATGCAAATGCAATATTTTTGTATTTTTATGAATTATCTAAAGCTAAACATGCACACACAAATGAAAACACACACAAAATTACGCAATTAAATCCTAAAAATTAAATAATCTAAAGAGAAATCCTAAATCTAAGGAGTCTGTAGGAGTAATTCAAGCGAGGCAAAAATCACGTGCTCACACTTGCTATTGCTCTAAGTTAGCCGGCTGCAAGCTAGGGCTAACCATTGTGTTCTCCTGCTCTTTCACTGTGTTTGCTACCCTCTTTACTGGTATGTCCTAGTTTCAATTCAGAGTTCCAACAACAATATGATTCTCTTATTGTTTCAGTTCATTCCGTTTCTAGTTTGCTTCTATTTGTGGTTTTGCTGTGAAATCTGCAGTTAATTTGTTTACATTATTAAGCATGTTATGAACTTCCCTCCTTTTAGAATCAGTGTGTTACCCCCTCTGTTTGTTTCCGAATATTCCCAGTCCTTTACTTGATTATGTGTTTGCAATTAAGTGTTCTATGAATCCCAAACCCCCTTGACCCCTGTTTGGTTCTGTGACTACTGGATGCGTATGAGCTTGTCTTAAAGGTTTTGTTTGGACTTCTGTTCATTTCTTCAATCTCTTTTCAAACAGTCTCTGTTGTTTTACTAAATTACATTCAAACAGACTTTCAATACAGTCTTTCACTAAAAACCTTTCCAACTTGTTCCAAGCACTTTCACTTTACTCCTAGATTAATAAGTTCTGCCCCCACCAGTATGTGTATTGCCTTGGGATCCTCTTGAGAACCCTCTGAACTCTGGGAAGGTGTTAGGCACCCCCAGATACCGTGGTTCTAGCACGGTCGCTAAAATTATTATAAACGGCTGAAATCTGATTTTTATACATGTCGTCCTATAGTGCAATTTTAGAATTATTTACCGCTTTTACTTAAATTTTTAGAAAATTGAACGTCGTTTAAAACATGTTTTTGGATCACGTCACATGAAATGCACCCGGATTCTCGACACATTTTATTCAACTTTTTGGGATTTGGATTTGGGTCACATGAAATGCACACCCGAGTTTAGGAAGGTAAAATTATTAAAGACGCTCCTAAAGCGACTAACGTGTTATTATCTTTGCGGGAGGCCGTGAAATTCACTAAACGGCCCGCCCTGAATTCTAAGTATTTTAATATAAGTATTTAATGAGGGCCCCGCAATTTATGCCTTTTTGTTTGGCGAGGCTCATCTCACTTTATTATTTAAAGGCCAACCTAAGCAAACTACGATTTTTTAATTATTTTTGCCTCTAAAAGGGCCCAATTAATTCGCGTTTATAAATTCGGGTCTCGAGTTCAAGTCCGAATTCAAACCAAAGGGAGGACCCTCTTAATTTGAACCCGCTACCTAATTCGAAGCCTAAATTTATATTGCAAATTAATCCCCATTTCCCTAATATAATTTTATAGGACTTTGGCTTCTAGCATTTTGAGGCCCTGAAAATTTGGCCTAAACCTGTAACAGGAAGCTGGCCGGTCATTAGGCTTCAGTGAGGTCCAGTTGTGAACTTTTCATAGCCTAATAATCAGATCGCTGTTTGAGCAATTAAGCGGGCAATGGGCTCAATTTCACAGCCCAAGTGTCAGGAGCCCAGGCATTTAACAATAGGATTTTCAAAATTCTCAAATTGAATTAACAGTGGAATCAAATTCCAATCAAATTGAATTTCTAATTGAAGATTATGATTTCAAAGTCGGCTGCCTGCTCTAGTTATACTCCTTATTTTTAAAAATGAAACTACAAAATACTCACACTACATTACCTATTGGAAGCAAATTAAACATGAAAACTTAAACAAATCTACAAGATACTATCATTGAGCACAACATTTTCTTTTATTGAAGTCCAACACAGTCTTAGACAGCTCCTAAAACAGTCATACCACAGATTAAAAATGGAAATAACTACTAGAGATTCTATGGAGTAATTAACATGAGCTAACTAACAGATATATGAGTAACTAACAGAAATTAACTAAACTAACATGAGCTATTCTATCCATCTAACATGAAATGGCTTCTCTACTCAAAAGGCTCAAACAAACCTAAGGGACGGCAGTTCATACAGTCCAGTATAATTACAAAATGAGTTTGAGCAGTCCTAATTAATACAAATAGTCCTATTTAACATTAATACATATCTGTTCGAATGAATCTACAGCTACATATTAAACTAGTAATGAAAACAAAGGCAGATTCGTATTGTAGGAATGCTTCATCATATTGATTTCACGATTGTTCATGTACAATGAGTGAAAACTTCATATCATTAGGGACAACAAGTGTACCTAGAATTGAACAAAGTAAAGGAAAGGAGTCAGCAGTAGCAATAGACCGACAACAGTTGAAATCAGGACAAATGAGTCAATTTCAAACTCAAAACATGACCCAGCAAACCCAAAATGAACACCAGAGGGAAAAACACCAATGAGAATAGCCCAAAATCAGCTTGACATAACCCAAATATACTCGACAAACACCCCAGGAATGTCCAGAACACTCCAGCAACTAAATATTGAGTTAGACGATGTAAATCAACACCATAAAATCAAAATTAACCTAAGGTTTCCAATGAAACAGTATTTTTGGGATTTTTGAAAGTTTTCTGTTATTTTTTTGGTTTTTTTTGTAGAATTTAAGCTCTAAATGAAGGTTTCTGGAACTATAGGAGTTCAGATTTGAACTTCTTTTGATTTTGAAATTCAAATTTGAGACTCAGATTCGAAGAAGAGGATCTTGAGGGGAAATTAAAAGCTGGAGAGTTTGGGAAATTTTCAGGGATCTAAACTTGTTAATGAAGGCACTAAGCATGCCTTTTATAGGCAGGAAGAAGGGCAGGAAGGTTCTAGAGGTTTTCACTCATTTTCCCCCCTTTTTATTTTCAAAAATTACTTACTAGTCCTAAAGTTTTGACTTGTTTCTCAAGTTACTGCTTTCAAAATGCTGAAACTTACACTAAGACCCCTTCTAGAAGGATCTAGGGGTTTCCAAATCAGTTATTATAAGATTCCTTGACTTAAACTACTTATATTGCCCCTGCATTGATCCTAAAATTACTAACTACGTTAAACTAAACCCAACCCCTTTTACCCTGGTCAAAATTAACTAAGGAGTTGGAATGATCAACTATTACCAAACATGACCTAAAAATTAAACTAATCAAACAACCTAACTAATCATGAAATTATATCTATCAATTAGTAGACTAACAATTAATGGCAATCAAACAAACTTGAAACTAAAATCAAATTCACAGTAGCAATCATGGATGATTTAATCGAAACCAAACACAAAATCAACTAACAAAGAAAATCAAAACAGAACAAAAATTAAACCCAAAAACTAAAACTAAAACCAAAAACAGAATCAATAGAATTAAAAACCCTAAACTTCTAAATCAACTAATATGACTAATGATGGATCAATGAGTCATTCAATTAGGATCAAACAAAAATAAGAACAAATATTTAAACTATACTATTGTAATCAAAACCCTAAAAATAAAAATAGTAAAAGAAACAAACATAGAAGAATAAGAGTCAGAATCATGAGCGAGAAGAAAACAGAAAGTAAAAGAAAAAATAAAATACCTCCAGTTCTCGAATCAGACTCGCATTAAGGGTAACTTCCTGGAGTGATTTGGGATTATAATTGTCCTTAACCATGTGTTTTCATGAGAAGACACATGATTAAGGGCTATTATAGCCCAAAATCAGTAAACCCCCAACTCCTGAGAATTTGGGGTTTCAGGCCAAGTTTCGATCTAATATTCGAGGTGCTTGGGGAATATTTGAAGGCTATAGGTTATGGATTCATAACAAGGGAGGTGAGGAGGGGCCCTGGTGTTAATTTGGTAAGGTTTGGAGGCGGCGGCGCCGTGCACGGCGGAGGCGGCGCCTAGGGTTTTAAAGATTTGAGACGTTTGGGCGATGTTTGAAAGAAACTGGAAGCAGATATGGAACAGGGAGGAGGAGAGGAACGTGGAGTGTGAATTTGGGGTCATTTGGAGAATCGCCGCCGGCGGCGGAAGGTGGGAGACGGCGGAGAAGCGGTGGTGATTTGAGGGGGGCTAGGGTTTGTGTTAGGGGTTAGTCAGAGACGGAAAGGAGAGGGGGGGGGTATGCGTTTGGACATTAATATATCAACACTAAACTAGTTCCGAGCCGTAGGATCAAATAACCTAGACGGCTTAGATCTAACAGAGCCAAAACGACGTCGTTTTGTCTCTGAATAGCTGGACCGGATTGTGGACTATTGGGCTGGGACTGGTTTGAAGTGGGTTTGAGGGGGTTTTGGGCTCGATTTTGGCCCAAAACTGATGGCCTGATTTACTCTTCCCTTGTTTCTTTTTAATTTCTATTTTAATTAGTTCTTTTCTTTTATTTGTTTTCCTCTTTAAAACCAAACTAACATTAAACCTAAAAATTAATTCAACCTACTTAATTAAGCTACAATTAAACCACAAGTAATAGACCTAAAACTAAAATTAAAGCCAAACAAAACAAATCAAAACTTCTTTATGATTTTTTTGTATTTTTTGTACAAGCCTAATTACTAATTAGTCTAAAAATATGTAAAATTAAATCCTATCTATAAGTCTCTTGAAGCTTGATCTTGAGTCTTAGCTGATTTTGCTGTGGACTCCGATCTGAATCTTGATGCTCGCAAACTGTAGGTGTCTACTTCCTTCTGCAGCATTGGGTCAAAACGGGATCAGCGGAGCTGGTGACTTCAATCAGATTTTGAGCAATCCGCACCCTTGTTTGCTTCATATTTGAGCTCATTTCTTTTAGTTCTTTTCTTCTTTTCTTTATTCCGGGTTGAGACTCATTCCATCGGTCATCTTGCACCCTATGTCTTGAGGTCAACCTGCTTAAGATACCAAAACAAACAAACGAACGAAATTTTCTGCCCCAGTTTTCACTAGGAAAATTTTGTGAGTTAGTTGTGACACATATCTAAGCGATGAAATCAGGATTGTGTATCCTTGTGAATGAATCCAAATTATGCTGGAAAATGACCGAGTTATGCCAGAAAAAGAAAAAATGGGGCCTCGGGTTATGCCGGGACGGAAAGAAAAGGGCTCCTTGGGTTATGCCAGGGAGATCCTCGGGTTATGCCGGGATTTGGAAAGAAAAAGCTCCTTGGGTTATGCTAGGGAGATCCACGGGTTATGCCGGGATTTGGAAAGAAAAAGCTCCTTGGGTTATGCCAGGGAGATCCTCGGGTTATGCCGGGATTTGGAAAGAAAAAAGCCCCGTGGGTTATGCCAGGGGGATCCTCGGGTTATGCCGGGATTTGGAAAGAAAAAAGCTCCTTGGGTTATGCCAGGGAGATCCTCGGGTTATGCCGGGATATTTAAGGAATGAGGTGCTATGTTACCATGATTTGTTTTTCTTTTGGGATTTTCATTTTCATTTCTTTTCTTCTTTTTCTTCTTTTTTTTTTCTTCTTTTTATTTAGCAAAACGCATGAAAGAATTTGGGGAGGGACTTCCTTTTAGTCAATTCCCTGTTGCAAAGCTGTTTCAGCGCTTGCGCATTTCATTTCCTTTTTGGATTGCACCTTCTTCTTGCATGATTGCTTTGAATTAAACCTGTTTTCAACAAAGAACAATTTGTTAGTTTGAAATGGTGGTTGGTTTTGTGGCCTTGATCATCCCAATTGCTTGATCCCGGCCCCATTTCCGTTGCGAACTTTGCTGCCTGCTGGCTTTGAGGGTGAATCTCCTTTTAAACCGACAGGATTCAACTTTTAGGATTTCATGATGACTCGCCCGTGTGGGCTCTGGCCTTTTCACTTTATTCTACCCTTAGGACCTTTGTCTTTGACTTTCTTTCCTTTCCAATGTCTTTGCTTTGAAAGCATCAACCACTATGGTCAATCGGGATTGAACTGACGCGCTTGCTAAGGCTGGGCATTTTCTTTGACTCTTGCCAGGTGGAGCCCTGTGAAACCGGTCCTGCCACCTTTTCTTTGTAATAGTCACGGAATCAGAGTTAAATCCGAAAGGGATTCAAGAAAGAAGTATACAATAGGCAAAAAGAAGCGTCCCATTCGGGGGAGAAGAAGGACTTATCTGGGATGCATGCTGGCTTCAAATGAACATGACATGCTTCTTGGACTGGATGCCCGACCCAAACAACCTTTCCAGCTTCTCGTAAGCCCATTGATCCGCATTTCAAAACCAGGGAACTTCGCGAGGACTCTTTTAGTGGTGAAATGTCTTCTTTTCGGCCGACAGCGCCCTTTGCGGGATTTCGCCAATCGACCTCTCTCATTTCTCATTTTCTCTAACTCACCATCGCCTTATGGTGCCCGAAGGTTTTCACCGATAAGACTCTCTCATTTTATTTCTCTCAATTTGAATTGTATCAGATTCCAGCAATGATGTTTTTCACTTCCCTGCCTTTGCCAATTGATCGGAAAGACTTGGATAAGGTCTTTGAGGTAAATGATTTTAGGGGGAATTACAACTTTGGAACCATTTCGGCGGATTCATGGCCGAACCATTATATCATCTGCCTCAGTTTCAATTTTCGGGGGGAATTGGGATTTTTGTTTTGGTGTGACTGAACCTCAGGGAGAGGCTGCCTTCGTATCCTTTCGGAATCAAGTCAAACGTAGTTCAGGCAAATAATTTTGTTTTTTTTTCTTTTGTACTTCCGGGTTCCAAAGAGGGTGATCAAAGAAGCGTAACCGACAAAGGGTTTACGAAGGTTTGATAGTGTTTGGGGTAGCGGGAAGGAAAGCCTTCGTCATCTCAATTGCACAAAAGTCGTCACCATAGGAGTCCTGACGTAATACCTTTTTACTGCATCTGCATTGACTGCTCTTTCGGGATCATTTCTTTTGATATCCCCCAAATACAGTGCTCCTCTTGGCAATATCTTCCGGATTATGTATGGACCCTTCCACTTAGGAGCAAATTTTCCTTTTGCTTCCTGGTGATTCGGCAGAATGCGTCTCAGCACGAGTTATCCCACTTCGAAATTCCTGGGACGCACCTTCTTGTTATAAGCGGGCCATTCTTTGTTGATACAACTGACCGTGACAAACTGCGGCCATCCTTTTTTCATCAATTAAGGACAACTGCTCCAACTGAATCTTGACCCACTCACTATCCTCAATTTCCGCTTTAACAATTATCCGGAGTGAAGGGATTTCTACTTCTGCAGGTATGACAGCCTCAGTTCCGTAAACCAACAGGTATGGGGTTGCCCCTACCGATGTGCGCACCGTGGTGCGATATCCAAGTAACGCGAACGGCAACTTCTCATGCCATTGCCTGGAGCTTTGAATCATCTTTCTCAAAATCTTCTTGATTGAGAATAGACACTCCTTGACAAAGTGTAGGCAACAGGTTTGGAAACAAGATCCATGCCATTACCTTCGGAGTTTCCTCACCGGCTTTAAATTTTGCATCATAAATCAACGTTCTCAACTAATATTCGTATCAATCTTTGGCCTAGAAATAGTAAAAAACTTTTGGACGAGAAATCTATAAAATCTTGCCATGATGTCAATCGTACCAAAACAAACCTGTCCTTAAAGAATCCCACGTTACATGATCCTTTAATCCCACATTGAGCTGGGATTATTTGACGTAACTCCTGGAGTTCAGTCCATCCATATGAAAATTTAAATACCACTGCATATTGTAAGCCTTCTATTAAGTTCATACGTTCGACCTGCGCTTCTGAGAACTTCACCAATAGTTGCCCATTCACAACTGTTGCTCATTGCAGGGGAATTGGTTCAACAGTAGCAGTTCGTTCATGCATGGCATTTTTCAACATACTAGGTTTCAGAATTTTTGAGTAGTCTAATGGTTGTGGATTGGTATTTGATGTAGTTGAAGTTGGGGCGAGGGTGGGGGAGGGCTGACCAACCGTTTGCGATGGCTGGCCGCCGGCCAGATTTGCCATAGCAGCGATCAACGTGAATATCGCCACTAGGATTTAGGGTTTTGCTAGAGAGCTTTTGGTCCCTAAGGTGGGAATTCCCGGCTATTAGGTCTGAAAGTGCGAGTTGCACTCTTTTTCCCTTGAACTGGTTTTGTCCCGAAGTGGGTTTTTGTTCAACATTTTTTACAAGGCAACAGTAAAATGTGTTACCTTAGATTTGAAAACTGGCTCAAAATCGGAATGTGATCATTGGGATCAGATCAACAGTATCCAAGCATCACAAGTTCGGCATCGAATACTGGGGGCCATTACCCCTGGATTTAGATCGTTGGCAAGGGGAAAGAAAATTTTATGTGTCAAATGCTAAGGCTTGGTGGTTAGGATTCATTGTAAGGGAACAACGATCATGCGAACCATACCTACATAGTCCACTCTAGCCACTGCACAAGATTTTTTGCGCCTCCGATCAACTACTTCCCTTACACTTTACTACTGCGCACTTTGCTTCTTCGATCTTGGATCCTAAAGCCCACAAGCTACCCCTACTCAAGGATTGTCAAGCCCACGGGCTGCCTCTACTCGAGGACTGTCGTCCAATGAAATTCGGATGACCCGGGCTACCGAATCCCGGAGGTACCAAGCCTATTAGGAAGTGCCCGAATACGAAAGGCTATGGCCACCCTAAAAATAGCTCGGAAACGACCGAAGTTCATACCTAGAAAGTAAAGCCTTTAAAAAATCGAAGACTATTAAAAGGTTAACCTCGGCAAAAATATCATATAAAAACACTTGAGCTTCATAAAGGCCTTCAGTTTTACCAATGATTCGAAGTCACAAGTAACCCGAAGTTGTATTGAAGTCGGGCTCCGTTCGGACCTCCTAAAAATGAATGCTCTAGAACTGCATCTAATTTTTTTCTAAGGCATTAAAAACAATATGGAAATAGAAAATTGCAAGTAGATTCTGGAAAAGTAAAGACACAGTATTGCCGAAAAGGGGAAATTTTTTATATATTCAAAAATATATTTACAAAAGCACGATAGAACAACCTCAAAATAAACAAAAAATAAATACATAAGGAAAACCCACAGATTATTCGGGACCCTGAGGCTCATAGAGCTCCTTTACCTTGGCCTCAAGTCTCCTGGCTTTTTCAATCTCAGCCAATAGGTCAAAACCTCGGGCATGGATCTCTTCGAGGGTCTCTTTCCGGGATAGTCGTGTTACGTACTCAGTCTTCTTCTTTAAGAGGGTCTCGGCTACCACTACATCAACCTTATACTGGGCCAACATTTTCTCGATGTTAGAAGAGGTTGCATCCAATTTGGACCTCAGTGCAGCATATTCTTGTCCGAAGGCATTCGGTTCTGAGACGGCCGAGCTCAGCTGTGCCCGAAGATCATCATTTAGCCGAGACCACTTATCAGCTTTGTCCTCTTCCACCCTGAGTATGTTCTCGATTGTTGCCAGCTCTGCTTTTGCAGCTTCTTTCTCTGAAGCCACCAGGTCCATCCTGCCCTTCCACACCTCGGTCGTGGCTTGACCTTATCCATCTCAGCCCGAAGCTAGTCGATCAGGTCTATCTTCTCTTGGACCTGCAAAGTTGTGTTGTTATCACCACGATAGCGACTTGTTTTTTCACCTCAAAGATCTTTATCTTCTCAACCAGGTCGGTGNAACCCAATGACTAATTATAGCTTTTTCATCAATTTACCCCAAAAGGTCAAAAATGCCCCCGAGCCCACATGGTCAAAACCCGAGGTTCGAACCAAAACCCGTTTACCCATTCCCCCAAGAACTCAAATATGTAAGTTATTTTGGAATCGGACCCCGAATTGAGGTCCAAAACCCCCAATTTTAGAAAAACCTAGGTTCTACCCTAAATTCCCAAGTTCCCCATTAAAATCTTTGTTTTGAAGTTGAAATTATGTTTAAGGATGTTAAGGAGTAAAGAAAATCAGTTAGAAAACACTTACCAATCGTTTTGAAGAAGAAGAATCGTTTGGAAAATCGCCTCTTATGTTTTGGGTTTTGAAAAAGTGTAAAATGACTGAAAATCCCAGATTTATATAATTTGCTGGAGGATTGGCGCGGACCGCGCAAAAATGCCCCGCGGCCGCGCCGAGGAAGGGAGGGAAAACAACTCTCTGAACCTACCCAGCGCGGACCGCACGATTTTGGTGCGCGGCCGCGCTGGTGTCTTCACCTAGGGTCTTCTCTGAATCTCCCAGCGCGGACCGCACGAACTTGGTGCGCGGCCGCGCTGGTCAAACCAAGGCTGAGGACCCCTCTGAAACTGGCCACGCGGACCGCGCGGACTGCACCGCGTCCGCGTGGCTTCCAGCGCGGACCGCACGGGAATGACCGCGGCCGTGCTGGGGCCTGCAACACTGCAACATCTACTACTTTAAGCCTAAGGCCTCCCGGGACCTACTCAAAACTCACCTGAGCCCTCGAGGCTCCAAACTAAGCATACACACTAACTCAATAACATCCTACGGACTCATCCGTGCGATCAAATCGCCCAAACAACATCATAAGCATCAAATTAGGCCTCAAGACCCAGGATTTCTTTCCAATTTTCATAAAACATCAAGTTTACTGCTTCAAGCACAAAACACGTCAAATGACGTCCAAATCTTACCGAAATTTACAGTAATTGCTTAAATCACATTTAAGACTTGTGACGGGCGTCAGAACCAAAAACACGAGCCCAACAGCACAGTCTTCTAAACAAATAACACTTTCAAATTCTTTAATTATTTTCAGAAAACAATTTCACTCAAAAATTCATTTCTCGGACTTGGGACCTCGGAATTTGATTCCGGGCACACACCCAAGTCCCAAAATTTCCTACGGACCCTTCGGGACCGTCGAATCACGAGTCCGGGTCCGTTTGCCCAAAACGTTGACCGAAGTCAAACTCAATCAATTAAATACCAAGATTTAACAATTTTTCTCACAAATTTCATATCTAAACTTTTTCGGCTACGCGCCCGGACTGCGTTCACAACTCGAGGCAACCCCAATTGAGGTTTCCAGGGCCTCAGAAGTACAGAGGGAGTAGGAATACCGGTGATGACCCTTTGGGTCGTCACATTCTCCACTTCTAAAACAACCGTTCGTCCTCGAACGGACAGAAGAAAGGAGTACCTGAGTCGGGGAAAAGATGGGGATAACGGCTCCGCATATCGGACTCAGACTCCCAGGTCGATGCCTCGGGAGGCTGACCTCTCCACTGAACACGAACAGAAGGAAAACTCTTGGATCTCAAATGACGAATCTGCCGGTCCAGAATAGCCCCCGGCTCCTCCTCATAGGACAAGTCCCTGTCCAACTGGACAGAACTGAAATCTAACACGTGGGCAGGATCGCCGTGATACCTCCGAAGCATGGATACATGGAAAACTGGATGCACGGCTGATAAGCTGGGCGGCAACGCAAGTCTATAAGCCACCTCTCCCACTCGATCAAGAATCTCAAACGGGCCAATGTAGCTAGGGCTAAGCTTGCCCTTCTTCCCAAATCTCATCACGCCCTTCATAGGCGACACTCGGAGCAATACCCGCTCACCAACCATGAAAGCTACATCTCGAACCTTACGGTCTGCATAACTCTTCTGCCTAGACTGAGCAGAACGAAGCCTCTCCTGAATGATCTTGACCTTGTCCAAGGCCTCCTGAACCAAATCCGTACCTATCAACCGAGCCTCTCCCGGCTCAAACCATCCAACCGGAGACCGACATTGCCTACCATATAAAGCCTCATAAGGAGCCATCTGGATGCTCGACTGGTAGCTGTTGTTGTAAGCAAACTCCGCCAAAGGCAAGAACTGATCCCACGAACCTCCAAAATCAATAACACAGGCTCGGAGCATATCCTCCAAAATCTGAATAGTCCGCTCGGACTGACCGTCCGTCTGGGGATGAAATGCTGTGCTCAAGTCTACCCGTGTGCCCAACTCTCGCTGAACTGCTCTCCAGAAGCGTGAGGTAAACTGCGTACCCCGATCCGAAATGATAGACACGGGCACGCCATGAAGGCGAACAATCTTCCGAATATAGATCTCAGCTAACCTCTCAGAAGAATAGGAGACTGCCACAGGAATGAAATGCGCTGACTTGGTCAGCCTATCCACAATAACCCATATCGCATCAAACTTCTTCCGGGTCAACGGAAGTCCAGTAACAAAGTCCATAGTAATCCGCTCCCATTTCCACTCGGGAAGCTCAATCCTCTGATGTAAACCACCAGGCCTCTGATGCTCGTACTTAACCTGCTGACAATTCAAACAACGAGCCACATATGCTACGATATCCTTCTTCATCCTACGCCACCAATAATGCTGNCTGCACCGCGGCCGCGTGGCTTCCAGCGCGGACCGCGCGGAAATGACCGCGGCCGCGCTGGGGCCTGCAACACTGCAACATCTGATACTTTAAGCCTAAGGCCTCCCGGGACCTACTCAAAACTCACCCGAGCCCTCGGGGCTCCAACCCAAGCATACACACTAACTCAATAACATCCTACGAACTCATCCGTGCGATCCAATCGCCAAAACAACATCGTAATCATCAAATTAGGCCTCAAGACCCATGATTTCCTTCCAATTTTCATAAGACATCAAGTTTAGAGTTTTTAGTCCAAAACACGTCAAGCGACGTCCAAATCTAACCAAACTTTACAGCAATTGCTTAAATCATATTTAAGACTTGTGCCGGGCGTCGAAACCAAAATACGAGCCCACCAGCATAGTCTTCTAAACAAATAACACTTTCGAATTCTTTAATTACTTTCAGAAAACAATTTCTCACAAATTCATATTTAAACGTTCCGGCTTCGCGCCCGGACTGCGCACATAAACTCGAGGCAACCCCAAATGAGGTTTTTTTTTTTTTCGCGGCCTCAGAAGTACAAACAGAGTAGGAATACAGGTGTTGACCCTTTAGGTCGTCACATTCTCCACTTCTAAAACAACCGTTCGTCCTCGAACGGACAAAAGAAAAGAGTACCTGAGCCGGGGAAAAGGTGGGGATAACGGCTCCGCATATCGGACTCGGACTCCCAGGTCGATGCCTCAGGAGGCTGACCTCTCCACTGAACACGAACAGAAGGAAAACTCTTGGGTCTCAACTGACGAATCTGCCGGTCCAGAATAGCTACCGGATCCTCCTCATAGGATAAGTCCTTGTCCGACTGGACAGAACTGAAATCTAACACGTGGGCAGGATCGTCGTGATACCTCCGAAGCATGGATACATGGAAAACTGGATGCACGGTTGATAAGCTGGGTGGCAACACAAGTCTATAAGCCACCTCTCCCACTCGGTCAAGAATCTCAAACGGGCCAATGTACCTAGGGCTAAGCTTGCCCTTCTTCCCAAATCTCATCACGCCCTTCATAGGCGACACTCGGAGCAATACCCGCTCACCAACCATGAAAGCTACATCTCGAACCTTACGGTCTGCATAACTCTTCTGCCTAGACTGTGCTGAACGAAGCCTCTCCTGAATGATCTTGACCTTGTCCAAGGCCTCCTGAACCAAATCCGTACCTATCAACCGAGCCTCTCCCGGCTCAAACCATCCAACCGGAGACCGACATCGCCTACCATATAAAGCCTCATAAGGAGCCATCTGGATGCTCGACTGGTAGCTGTTGTTGTAAGCAAACTCCGCCAAAGGCAAGAACTGATCCCACGAACCTCCAAAATCAATAACACAAGCTCGGAGCATGTCTTCCAAAATTTCAATAGTCCGCTCGGACTGACCGTCCGTCTGGGGATGAAATGCTGTGCTCAAGTCTACCCTTGTGCCCAACTCTCGCTGAACCGCTCTCCAGAAGCGTGAGGTAAACTGCGTACCCTGATCCGAAATGATAGACACGGGCACACCATGAAGGCGAACAATCTCCCGAATATAGATCTCAGCGAGCCTCTCAGAAGAATAGGAGACTGCCACGGGAATGAAGTGCGCTAACTTGGTCAGCCTATCAACAATAACCCATATCGCATCAAACTTCTTCGGGTCAACGGAAGTCCAGTAACGAAGTCTATAGTAATCCGCTCCCATTTCCACTCGGGAAGCTCAATCCTCTGATGTAACCCACCCGGCCTCTGATGCTCGTACTTAACCTGCTGACAATTCAAATAACGAGCCACATATGCTACGATTTCCTCTTCATCCTACGCCACCAATAATGCTGTCGCAAGTCCTGATACATCTTCGCGGCGCCCGGGTGAATAGAGTACCTGGAGCTATGGGCCTCCTCTAAAATCAACTCTCGAAGCCCATCCACATTGGGCACACAAACTCGCCCCTGCAATCTCAAAACACCATCATCACCTAAGGTAACATGCTTGGCACCTCCTCGCTGCACCGTGTCTCTAAGGACACATAAATGGGGGTCATCAAACTGCCGATCACGGATATGCTCCAATAACGAAGAACGAGCAACCGTGCAAGCTAACACACGACTGGGCTCAGAAACATCCAGTCTCACGAACTGATTGGCTAAAGCCTGAACATCTAAGGCAAGCGGCCTCTGACTGACTGGAATATAAGCAAGACTGCCCATGCTGGCTGACTTCCTACTTAAAGCGTCGGCCACCACATTGGCCTTCCCCGGATGATATAAAATAGTGACATCATAATCCTTCAACAACTCCAACCATCTCCTCTGTCTCAAATTCAACTCCTTCTGCTTGAACAAGTACTGAAGACTCTTGTGGTCAGTTAACACCTCACATGTCACGCCATACAAATAGTGCCTCCAAATCTTCAAGGCGTGGACAATAGCTGCCAACTCTAAATCGTGCACTAGATAGCTTTTCTCATGAATCTTCAACTGCCTCGAAGCATAGGCTACAACCTTGCCATCCTACATCAATACTGCACCAAGTCCAATACGGGAAGCATCACAATAGACGGTATAAGGCCTAGATCCTGTGGGCAAGACCAACACCGGTGCCGTAGTCAGGGCTGTCTTGAGCTTCTGAAAGCTCGCCTCACACTCCTCCGACCATCTGAACTGGGCAGCCTTCTGGGTCAACCTGGTCATCCGGGCTACAATAGATGAAAACCCCTCCACAAACCGACGGTAGTAGCCTGCTAACCCCAAAAAACTCCGAATCTCCGTCGTTGATGCTGGTCTAGGCCAGTTCTTGACCGCCTCTATCTTCTTCGGGTCCACCTGAATACCCTCAGCTGATACAACGTGACCCAGAAATGCTACTGAACTCAGCCAGAACTCACACTTGGAGAACTTGGCATATAACTGACTATCCCTCAGAGTCTGAAGAACCACTCTAAGGTGCTGCTCGTGCTCCTCCTGGCTGCGGGAGTACACCAAAATATCATCAATAAAGACTATCACGAACATGTCCAAATATGGCCTGAACACTCGGTTCATCAACTCCATGAATGCTGCTGGGGCATTGGTCAACCCAAACGACATGACCAGAAACTCGTAATGCCCGTACCGAGTACGGAAAGCTGTCTTAGGGACATCGGATGCCCTAATCCTCAACTGGTGGTAGCCAGATCTCAAGTCAATCTTGGAAAATACCCTGGCACCCTGAAGCTGGTCGAACAAATCATCAATCCTCGGCAGTGGATACTTATTCTTAATTGTTACCTTGTTCAATTGCCGGTAATCTATACACATCCGCATCGAACCATCCTTCTTCTTGACGAATAACACTGGCGCGCCCCAAGGCGAAACACTGGGTCTAATGAAACCCTTATCTAACAGATCCTGCAATTGGTCCTTTAACTCCTTCAGCTCCGGCGGGGCCATACGATATGGCGGAATAGAAATGGGCTGGGTGCCTGGAGCCAAATCAATACAGAAATCGATATCTCTATCGGGCGGCATACCCGGCAGGTCCGAAGGAAAAACATCGGGAAACTCCCGGACAATAGGCACAGAATCTATGGGAGGGACCGCAACACTGGAATCATGAACATAGGCCAAATAGGCCAGACATCCCTTCCCGACCATACGTCGAGCCTTNCGGGTTGCACGCCGCAACAGTGTTGAAATGTATTAGGGTCGGGTTGCGCGCCGCAACAGCTATTGATGCAAAATGTGTTTAGTGTTGGTATTAGTTTCTTGTTCGCCTTAAATTTTAAATTGCACCTAGATTGATTACTTTGGATTTACTGTTAATGTTGTTATCTCCCCACAGCATGTTTCCCCTCCCATACTGTTAATTGCTTTGTACTTCGATTTCTGCTGTATGTTTATAATTGCACAGGTTATGTGAGGTCCAGTCTAGCCTCGTCATTACTTCGCCGGGGTTAGGCTAGGCACTTACCAGCACATGGGGTCGGTTGTGCTGATGCTACACTCTGTGCATTTTTGCACAGGTCCTGGTATTGAGCAGCAGCAGCAGCATTAGCTCGGGGGCGAACCTTCAGTCCAGAGAGACCCGAGGTAGCTTGCAGGCGTCCGCAGGCCCGGCGTCTCCCTTCTATCTTTACATTTGGCTGTCATCTCATTGTACCCGAGATAAACAGATTGTGTTTTCTTTCAGACTTTGTATGTAGTACTCCTTAGATGTTCGTGAGTATGTGACTCCAGTCCCGGGGTGGAGATATATGTGATGGAACTTCTGTATTATTGATCATCTACCTACATTTAAGTCTTCCGCTTATGCTTTTAATTTCTGTCGCCTTTATTTAGTGCCGTTAACTGTTAAAAAGGAACATGTGTTTAAGGAATTTGTTAATTAAGTTGGCTTGCCTAGCTCCGTTAGTAGGCGCCATCACGACTCCCGATGGTGGGAAATCCGGGTCGTGACACTTTAATAGTTGGGTATATTTTTCTATATTACACGAAAATTAATAAAATAAATATTATTTTAGCTAGTAGGAAAGTAATTCAAATATAATATAATAAATTATTATCGTGGTAATGTTTTCTCAATTTCAACACTTTATGCAGTATGTTTAGCATTAATTTATTTTTTGGTATTGAATATTATAGAGTGGTAATGTATTACCAATATGGAGGATTCTTATTAATTGATTTTATTAAACCTTCCTACTTTTTTAATAAGAGTTCAATAGACAAGATTGTATTAATTTTAAAATCTTATATATTAAAAAAATTAATAGAGAAGTTATTGTAGTCCAAAAAATAAGTTATTACAGCTATGTCATTTCCTTATGAGTTCTTCTGTTTAATATTTTAGAGCTATTTTGATTTATCAATATTATATTCGTGCTTTTATAATCATATATGAGCTCTCCTGTTTTTAAATAGATTTGGACAATATAGTACGTTTTTTTATAAATTAAATTAGTAATAGGAATTTTTTAAGAAGTTAATCCTATAAGTAAATTATTATTTGACCACTAGCAAGTGTTGAAGTCGACCTCTCGTCTCTACTTCTTCGAGATTAGACGGGATACTTGCTGAGTACACGTTATTTTCGTACTCATACTACACTTGTTGTGCATTTTTGTTGCACAGGTCTATATGTGGCTAGTGACATAGTGGCATAGCGGCATGGTTGACACGGAGACTAGGTGAGCTGTATTTCCTCGAGGCAACCCGCAGCTAGTATAGTCTCTCTCAGGATTCTATTTATTTTATGTCCAATTGTATTCCAGACAGCTGTTGTACTGTATTCGGTTTTTCTTAGAAATTGCTCATGTACTTGTGACTCCGGGTTCTTGGATGTATTTAGGTTCCTTCAGAATTTTAAAAGTTGTTTAAATATTTCATTATTCCTTCGGAGGAATATACTAAGTATTGTTTTAATTGTATAAAAGAAGTGTTTTCAAAATTATTAAAACAAGAATTTAATTAAGTATTTCAGTTGGATTGCCTGACAGCGGTATCCGGCACCACCACGACCCTTAGTAGATTTTGGGTCGTGACAGTTTGAACTTATTAGAAATAGTCTAAGTAGGTTGTATACAAAGTTTGAAGTTATTTGCTGGAGATTTGGACTAAGTTTTAAACAAGAATTGCAAGTGAAAATCGTATGAAAATTTCGTCAGTGATGCTTATACACTTTTATACAAAGAGGTACATTATGTATATAGTTGTATAAAAGTGTATAAAGATGTATTATCACAGAGTGAAAATATTCTTGATACACTATGTATATAGGTGTATAAGAAGAATGAGAAGAAGAAGAAGAAGAAGAAGAAGAAGAAGAAGAAGAAGAAGAAGAAGAAGAAGAAGAAGAAGAAGAAGAAGAAGAAAATGCGAGAAATTCACCCAATACCTGTAAATAATGTATCAACCTTGGATATAATAGTGTATAAGTTGTGTTTATACACTATTATATAATATTTATATAATATTATACATTATTATACAAAGTGATCCTATCAATGGAGTTTCACGTTTCTTCTTCTTCTTCTTCCCTGGGCATCCTCTGAAATTTAACTCAAATATAGCCTAAATCTACTCCAAATCACTTGAAATTTAAGTTTTGAACTTATCTTGATGATTCCAATCAATTGAGACAACACCCATTCCAAACAACTAATAAATCGGAAAACTCAATTTCTGAAATTTAACTCAAATATAGCCTAAATCTACTCCAAATCACTTGAAATTTGAGTTTTGAACTCATCTTAATGATTCCAATCAATTGAGACAACACTCATTCCAAACAACTAACAAATCAGAAAACTTAATTTCTAAAATCAAATCTTCGAACCACTTGTAATGGTGACTTATTTTTCAAATCCTTAGTTAACCATTGAAATCCGGAAAAGAATTGAAGGAGAATAACAATAGTAGAGAAATTTTGTGGTGCAAAGGCTGACAAGGGAAGGAGAAGAAGAACGACGAAAAAAGGGGAACGAAGAAATAAGGGGTGGGCTAACTGGTGAAAATTAATTTTCAGATTATGTACAACCTGGGCTATACTGGGTAAGGGCTTCAAACATGGGACATTTTCTGATGGACTGTTGGGAGGGACAAGGGATGTAATTCTCCCAAAAAGATACAAGCATCTCAAGTTGTTTTAATTTATTGTAGTGCACAGTTCGGCAAAAGTTGAAGTCCTCTGACGCTAGGGTTAAGATATCTTTGCTTCAAAATTCGAGGAATTGTCCCAAACAGGAATACCAAGAGAATAAAAAGGTCCAAAAATTGTAATTAAGAAAATTGACAGAAGTTACCTATATGAAGTTTCTAGGACTCTTGTATTATCTACATCATAGTGTTCTTTAATTCTCCTATGGTAAGTTCGTAAAGAAGAAAACTTAAGACATGATTCACCTAAAAATAAGTAGCAATAGCTGTTGGCCCTGACTCAAAATATACTGCTGCATGATATTTAACGTATATTCCAACATAAGAGTGCAGACTCATGTAGTATGTCTCTCTCAAATGTTACTTGAATTTATACTGATGTAGATGCATTCCTGTGGATTATTATAAATTGTGCTTCTCTTTTCTTTACTATCAGGCTTTATGTAGTGGAGCTTGAAACATTTGGTTTTTCATTGTACTTTAAAGAGCTTTTTTCTCTTATCATTTATACTTCCGTACGCAAGTATTAATCAATATAGCTTGATCTTTTTTCCTGTTTTTTCCGTTGAGCTTAGAGTTTAGGTGTCAGATAACAATCTAGGATTATGTGTTTCCCAAATAAGGGGGCAGAA
>NW_017674655.1:35301-38233 GCF_001879085.1 Nicotiana attenuata | reverse complement strand
GTAGTATCAGCACAACCGACCCACTGCGCTGGTAGTAGCCGTGCCTAACCCGGCGAAGTAGTGACGAGGCTAGGACCAGACCACCAAATAAACCTGTGCAGATATACATACATACATATAGATATATATATATATATATATATACACACAAGTACAACGGAGAAGTAGCAAGAAAATAACAATTAAGCTGGGGAAGGGAGCATGCTTCAGGGGCAACAGTTAGAAATAAAATATCAGGATTAATAGAGAGTACATCTCAATTTAACTTCTAGCAATAAGTGAAGAGTTAAGGCAGCTTTCACATCTAACTCATCTTGTTACAGGCGTGCAACCCGATCCCATTTCTCAACAGCTCGTGGTAGGCGTACCACCCGCTCCCATTTCAATTAAATCAACAGTTCCTCCATAAGAAATTTACTCTAACAAACATAACAAGTAATACGAGTTCATAAGACAACAAGTACATGAAAATCATGATTCACTAAGGGAAACAATTAATGACAAGTAGCAATTAGTTAAGGATTATAAGGGCAATTAGGCAATTTAGTAATTTAACATGTTGAATGTCACGTAGCAAATAAGTCACATAGTCATGAAGCAATTTAGGCATAAATTCAAGATATAACGTTACGCAAGGACACCCTGGTTCAATAATAACAAGTAACACGATAAAGGGAAATGTCAACGTAAAGAATCAAAGAAATATTGGAATAAGACAAGTAAACAATATGGGAGGGGGAGCATACTGTGGGGAGAAAACAATATTACTAGTAAGTCCAGAATAACAATCTAAGGGCAGCTTGGAATTTACTAGACACCAACGTATAGATACTCGTCACCATGCCTATACGTCGTACTCAACAATTAACACATAGCAAATAGGACTCAACTCCTAATCCCTCAAGCTAAGGTTAGACCAAACACTTACCTCGATGCCTTGAACTCAACTCAAGCCTCCACTATGGCTTTACCCCGTGATTCCACCTCCAATCCGCTCGAATCTAGCCACAAATTACTTAATTGCTTTAATAAACGCTAAATGAATCAATTTGAATGCATAAAAATGAATTTCCCAAAGTTTTTCCCAAAAATTCCAAAATTGCCCCCGGGCCCACGTGGTCAAAATCCGAGGTTCGAACCAAAACCCGATTTCCCATTCCCCCATGAACTCAGATATATAAGTTATCTTGGAATCGGACCTCAAATTGAGGTCCAAAACCCCCAAATTTTAAAACCCTAGTTCTACCCTAAATTCCCAAGTTCCCCCCATTAAAACCTTTGTTTTGAAGTTGGAATTATGTTTAAAGATGTTAAGAAGCAAAGAAAAATAAGTTAGAAATCACTTACCAATCGTTTTGAAGGAGAAGGATCGTTTGGAAAATCGCCTCTTATGTTTTGGGTTTTGAAAAAGTGTCAAATGACTGAAAATCTCTGATTTATATACTTTGCTGAAGGACCGGCGCGGACCGCGCAAAAATGCCCCGCGGCCGCGCCAAGAAGGGAGGGAAAACAACTCTCTGAACCTACCCAGCGCGGACCGCACGATTTTGGTGCGCGATCGCACTGGCGTCTTGCACCTGGGGCCTTCTCTGAATCTCCCAGCACGGACCGCACGAACTTGGTGCGCGGCCGCGCTGGTCAAACCAAGGCTGAGGACCCCTCTGAATCTGGCTACGCGGACCGCGCGGACTGCACCGCGGCCGCGTGGCTTCCAGCGCGGACCGCGCGGAAATGACCGCGGCCGCGCTGGGGCCTGCAACACTGCAACATCTGATACTTTAAGCCTAAGGCCTCCCGGGACCTACTCAAAACTCACCCGAGCCCTCGGGGCTCCAACCCAAGCATACACACTAACTCAATAACATCCTACGAACTCATCCGTGCGATCCAATCGCCAAAACAACATCGTAATCATCAAATTAGGCCTCAAGACCCATGATTTCCTTCCAATTTTCATAAGACATCAAGTTTAGAGTTTTTAGTCCAAGACACGTAAAACGACGTCCAAATCTAACCAAACTTTACAGCAATTGCTTAAATCATATTTAAGACTTGTGCCGGGCGTCGGAACCAAAATACGAGCCCAACAGCACAGTCTTCTAAACAAATAACACTTTCAAATTCTTTAATTATTTTCAGAAAACAGTTTCACACAATAATTCATTTCTCGGACTTGGGACCTCGGAATCTGATTTCGGGCACACACCCAAGTCCCAAAATTTCCTACGGACCCTCCGGGACTGTCGAATCACGAGTCCGGGTCCGTTTGCCCAAAATGTTGACCAAAGTCAAACTCAATCAATTTAAACATCAAATTTATTATTTTTTTCTCACAAATTCATATTTAAACATTCTGGCTTTGCTCCCGGATTGCGCACACAAACTCGAGGCAACCCCAAATGAGGTTTTTTTTTTCGCGGCCTCAGAAGTACAAAGGGAGTAGGAATACAGGTGATGACCCTTTGGGTCGTCACATTCTCCACCTCTAAAACAACCGTTCGTCCTCGAACGGACAAAAGAAAAGAGTACCTGAGCCGGGGAAAAGGTGGGGATAACGGCTCCGTATATTGGACTCGGACTCCCAGGTCAATGCCTCAGGAGGCTGACCTCTCCACTGAACACGAACAGAAGGAAAACTCTTGGATCTCAACTGACGAATCTGCCGGTCCAGAATAGCTACCGGATCCTCCTCATAGGATAAGTCCTTGTCCAACTGGACAGAACTAAAATCTAACACGTGGACAGGATCGCCGTGATACCTCCGAAGCATGGATACATGGAAAACTGGATGCACGGCTGATAAGCTGGGTGGCAACGCAAGTCTATAAGCCACCTCTCCCTCTCGGTCAAGAATCTCAAACGGGCCAATGTACCTAGGGCTAAGCTTGCCCTTCTTCCCAAATCTCATCACGCCTTTCATAGGCGACACTCG
>NW_017674655.1:29545-34567 GCF_001879085.1 Nicotiana attenuata | reverse complement strand
CGTACGCCGCGAACAGTGATAATTGTGGATCGGGTTGCACGCCGCAACAGTGATAATTGTGGATCGGGTTGCACGCCGCAACAGTGATGATTGTGGGTCGGGTTGTACGCCGCAACAATTATTGATGCAAATGTGTTTAGTGTTGGTATTAGTTTCTTGTTCGTTTTTAAATTGTAAATTGCACCTAGATTGATTACTTCGGATTTACTGTTAATCTTGTTATCTCCCCACAGCATGTTTCCCCTCCCATACTGTTAGTTGCCTTGTACTTCGATTTCCGTTGTATATTTATAATTGCACAGGTTTATGTGGGGTCCAGTCTAGCCTTGTCACTACTTCGCCGGGGTTAGGCTAGGCACTTACCAGCACATAGGGTCGGTCGTGCTGATGCTACACTCTGTGCATTTTTGCACAGGTCGAGGTATTGAGCAGCAGCAGCAGCATTAGCACGGGGGCGCACCTTCAGTCCAGAGAGACCCGAGGTAGCTTTTAGGCGTCCGCAGGCCCGGCGTCTCCCTTCTATCTTTACATTTGGCTGTCATCTCATTGTACCCGAGATAAACAGATTATGTTTCTTTCAGACCTTGTATGTAGTACTCCTTAGATATTCGTGAGTATGTGACTCCAGTCCCGGGGTAGAGATATATGTGATGGAACTTCTGTATTATTGATCATCTATCTTCATTTAAGTCTTTCGCTTATGGTTTTAATTCCGCCACCTTTATTTAATGCTGTTAATTGTTAAAAAGGAACATGTGTTTAAGGAATTTGTTAATTAAGTTGGCTTGCCTTGCTCCGTTAGTAGGCGCCATCACGACTCCCGATGGTGGGAAACCCCGGGTCGTGACATTTGTCTCACTAAAAATATGTGATCCCAACGATTAGTTAAAACGTTATCAGAAACGAGGAACTTGCAAATTGCAATGGGTTTAATATAGCCTCGTTATTCTCTGTTTACCTTTGGTTAATTTTTCTTATTTTACTTAGAACAACTAATTTAATCTCTGCCATTCATCTGAAAAGTTCCACTATAACTGAAAAGAAGAGGTGATATTACTACTGTCTTAAGCATAATTTCGTATGCATTTCTGACCTGCAGGCTTCGCATTTGCGAAGCCTGGTTCGCAAATGCGATCTCGCAAATGCGAATAGCTTCTCGCAATTGTGAAGTTAGCCCAGGTCTGCCCCTTCTCGCAAATGCGAGGCACTTCTTCGCAAATGCGAAGGTGTTCCTGTTGGCCAGGGATCGCAAATGCGACCACATGGCTCGCAAATGCGAAGCTGGGACTTTCGCAAATGCGATATATTGGTCGCAAATGCGAAGTCCCTCGAATTGCTCTGTGTTCGCAAATGCGAACTAGTATTCGCAATTCCCATAACTGGTCGGGGTTCGCAATTGCGAACCCCAGTTCGCATTTCCCACATCTGCAACCTGCATTTTTCATACTTAGTCGATTTTAAGACATTTTTCACCCCATTTTCAAAACACAACTCCTTTGGGCGATTTTTCAAGAACCAACCTTCTTCCAAATCATTTGTAAGTTGATTTTTACTCGTTTCTTTCAATCGTTAACATCATTTAACATGTTTTCAAATTGAAATCAAGGATTTCCATGGGTGAAATTGGGGGTTTTGGGTAGAACCTAGGTTTTTCAAAAAATTGGGGATTTGGACCTCAATTTGAGGTCCGATTTCAAAACAACTCATATATTTGGGTTTGTGGGGGAATGGGTAACCGGGTTTTGTTTCGAACCTCGAGTTTTGACCACGCGGGCCCGGGGGCGATTTTGGAATTTTTGGGCAAAACATTGGGAAATTCATTTTTATGCATTCAAATTAATTCATTTAGTGTTTATTGATGTAATTAAATAACTTGTGACTAGATTCGAGCGAATTGGTGGCGGAATCAAGGGGTAAAGCTATAGTTGAGGCTTGAGTTGAGTTCAAAGCGTCGAGGTAAGTGTTTAGTTTAACCCTAGCTTGAGGGACTAGGAGTTGAGTCTTATTTGCTAATTGCTTCTTGTTGAGTACGACGTATAGGCATGGTGATGAGTATCTATACGTTGGTGTCTAGCATGAACGTGGGTCTTTAAATTGTGAATATCTTGATTTCGTTGTATTTCCCTTGCCTTAGTGATGATTCCTATTTGTTGTGAAAAGCTTGTGAAAGGAAATTGTGACCTATGAACAACGAGGAGTATTGGGTCAAGTTATATTTCAATTGTGAATATCTATGAAATGGTTGAACCCTTTGGAGCATTGGCTCAAGTGGTAAAGTGAGATATGAAATAAAAGTGAAAGGAAGAGAAAGAGTATTTAAATTGTTCCCTTGCTGGGATATTGTTGTTTATTGATTATTTTCCCTTGCCGGGACGTTGAGATTATTGATGTTGTACCCTTGCTGGGATTTAATTGTTTAATTGTGTTCCCTTGCCGGGATTTCTTTTATTATTTTGTTCATTCCCTTGCCCCCTTGTTTGTGTTTGTTGTTTGGGTGAGGAAGAGTGTTAAAGCACGAAGGGTGATGTCGTGCATTGTTTGTTAATTGTGAGGAAAGAGTGTAAAGCACGAAGGGTGATGCCGTGCATTGTTTGCTTATGGTAAGGAAAGAGAGTAAAGCACGAAGGGTGATGCCGTGCCGCACAATGTACCACTCCGTGCCGATTCTATTGATTATATGTGAGGAAATAGAGTAAAAGCACGAAGGGTGATGCCGTGCACATTTTATTATATCATTGCTTGGTGAGGATGAGAGTAAAAGCACGAAGGGTGATGCCGTGCACTTGTTGCTTTCTGTCTCTTTATTAATGTCTGAATTGTGTTAATTCCTTCGTTGCTGGACGACTTTTACTTGAAATTGTTATTTCCCCCTAGCATGTTTCCCCCTTCCCATACTGATTACTTGTCTCTGTATTTCGATTCCGCTGTATATGTATGTATATAACTGCACAGGTTTATGTGGTAGTCCGGTCTAGCCTCGTCACTACTTCGCCGGGGTTCGGCTAGGCACTTACCAGCACATGGGGTCGGTTGTGCTGATGCTACACTCCATGCTATTTTGCACAGATCCAGGTTTTGGACAGCAGCACTCGTAGTGTGGGAGCAGGCCTTCAGTCCAGCGAGACATCGAGGTAGCCCTGCAGGCGTCCGAAGGCCCGACGTCTCCTCTATCCTTTATTTTAGTCTGTTATCTCATTGTGTTCAAGACAAACAGTTTATGTTCTCTTTCAGACGATTGTATTTAGTATTCCTAGTAGTTCGTGAGTATTGTGACACCAGTCTTAGGTAGAGGCTTATGTTGAATTTTTCGCAATTCTATTCAGTTTTCTACAATTTAAGACTTCCGCTTATTATTTAATTTCGTCGCTTTTATATTATTGCCGATAATTGTTAAAGAGGGATTATGTTATTAATGAGAAAAAAAAAGTAATTGAATTTGGCTTGCCTAGCTCTCATTAGTAGGCGCCATCACGACTCCCGAGGGTGGGAAATCCGGGTCATGACAAGTTGGTATCAGAGCTCTAGGTTACATAGGTCTCACAACTCACGGACAAGCTTAGTAGAGTCTGAGGGATCGGTACGGAGACGTCTGTATTTATCCCCCAGAGGCTACCGGTTAGGAAAAGTTTCACAATTGTTCTTTCTTGTCGTGCGGTTTGGTTTCTCAACGCTAATTGAATTTCTACTCTGTTCTTTCGCAGATGGTGAGAACACGCGCTTCCTCATCTTCTGACCAGCAGTCCGAGCCCCAGGCAGTTCCCACTAGGGGCAGAGGGCGAGGACGAGGCCGTGCTAGAGGCTGAGGTAGGGGCAGAGTTCAGCCCCGAGCAGCAGCACCAGTGGCGGAGCCTCAGGTTGACTTCGACGAGGAGGTTCCGGCCCCAGCCCAACAGTTCCGGTGGGCCCAGCTCAGGTCCCAGAGGGGTTTATTGCCACCCCAGTTCTTCAGGATGCTCTGGTCCGATTGGTGGATCTTATGGAGAGTGTCACTCGAGCAGGTTTGCTTCCTGTAGCACCGGCCGTCTCTCAGGCTGGAGGAGGGGCCCAGACTCCTACTACTCGTACTCCGGAGCATGGAGTTCCCCCGATTCAGACTCCAGCAGTTCAGCTAGTTGGAGCAGCTCAATCGGGTGTGGTAGCCCAGGCTGGTGATGGAGCAGCTATGTCTGTCGATGCTTTGTGGAGACTGGACAGGTTCACCAAGCTCTTCACTTCTACTTTCAGCGGTGCATCTACCGAGGATCCTCAGGATTATTTGGACAGCTGCCACGAGGTTCTTCGGAGCATGGGTATTGTGGAGACCAATGGGGTCGACTTTGCTACATTTCGCTTATCTGGATCCGCCAAGACTTGGTGGAGGGATTATTGTTTAGCTAGACCTGCAGGATCTCCAGCCTTGACCTGGGAGCAGTTCACCCATATATTCCTGAAGAAGTTTCTCCCTATTACACAGGGAGAGGCCTATAGGAGGCAGTTCGAGCATCTCCTTCAGGGATCCATGACAGTCACCCAGTACGAGACCAGGTTTATTGAGTTGGCCCGCCATGTTATTGTTATACTTCCCACTGAGAGGGAGAGAGTGAGACGGTTTATTGATGGACTCATTCAGCCTATTCATCTCCAGATGGCTAGAGAGGCTGGAAGCGAGATATCCTTTCAGGAGGTGACCAACGTGGCCCGGAGGATTGAGATGGTATTGTCACAGGGGAGTGCTCATAGGGCAGACAAGAGGCCCCGTCAGTCAGGCCGATTCAGTGGTGCCTCGTCTGGAGGCAGAGATTCGTATGATAGGGGTCAACCTTTTAGGCCTTTCCAATCAGCCCTCCAGGTTTCTCACGGTGCCTCAGGTGGCCGTGGTTTTCACGCGCACTATTTTGATCAGCAGCCATTCAGTGCACCGCCACTTTAGAGTTTCCGTGGTGGTCATTCAGGTCGACAGGGCCAGCAGACTCAGCAGCCGAGGACTTGTTACACTTGTGGTGACACGGGTCATATTGCCAGATTTTGCCCTCGAGCACCGAG
>NW_017674655.1:3973-27731 GCF_001879085.1 Nicotiana attenuata | reverse complement strand
AGATGGCTCCGTTATGAGGTTTTATATGGTAGGTGGTGTCGGTCTCCGGTTGGATGGTTTGAGCCGGGAGAGGCTCGGTAGTTGGGTACCAATTTGGTTCAGGAGGCCTTGGACAAGGTCAGGATCATTCAGGATAGGCTTCGTTCAGCTCAGTCCAGGCAAAAGAGCTATGCATATCGTAAGGTTCGAGATGTAGCTTTCATGGTTGGTGAGCGGGTATTGCTCTGAGTGTCGCCTATGAAGGGCGTGATGAGATTTGGGAAGAAGGGCAAGCTTAGCCCTAGATTCATTGGTCTGTTTGAGATTCTTGATCGAGTGGGAGAGGTGGCTTATAGACTTGCTTTACCGCCGAGCTTATCAGCCGTGCATCCAGTATTTCATGTGTCCATGCTTCGGAGGTATCACAGCGATCCAGCCCACGTGTTAGATTTCAGCATTGTCCAGCTGGACAAGGACTTGTCTTACGAGGAGGAGCCGGTAGCTATTTTGGACCGGCAGGTTCGTCAGTTGAGATCCAAGAGTTTTCCTTCTGTTCGTGTTCAGTGGAGAGGTCAGCCTCCTGAGGCATCGATCTGGGAGTCCAAGTCCGATATGCGGAGCCGTTACCCTCATCTGTTCCCCGACTCAGGTACTTCCTTCTTCTGTCCGTTCGAGGACGAACGGTTGTTTTAGAGGTGGAGATGTGACGACCCAAAGGGTCATCACCTGTTTCCTTACCCATTTTGTACTTTTGAGGCCTTGAAAACCTTATTTAGGGTTGCCTCGATTTGCGTGCGCAGTCCGGGCGTGTAGCCGGAAAGCTTAAATATGAATTCTATGAGAAAAATGCTAATTTTTTATATTAAAATGAATAAATTTGACTTCGGTCAACATTTTGGGTAAACGGACCCGGACCCGTGATTTGACGGTCCCGGAGGGTCCGTAGGAAAATATGGGACTTGGGCGTATGCCCGGAATCGAATTCCGAGGTCCCAAGCTCGAGAAATGAATTTTTGTGTGAAATTATTTTCTGGAATTAATTAAGGTAATTGGAAATGAAATTTGATTAGAAGGCTATGGTATCGGGCCCGTATTTTGGTTCCGACGCCCGGTACAAGTCTTATATATGATTTAAGCACTTTCTATTAAGTTTGGTTGAAAACGGACATCGTTTGACGTGATTCGGACTTAAAATAGAAATTTGATGTTTTATGAAAATTTGGAAGAAATCATGGATTTTAAGGCTTAATTCGATGTATATGATGTTATTTTAGCGATTTGATCGCACGAATAAGTCTGTAGGATGTTTTTGAGGTTGTGTGTATGTTTGGTTTGGAGCCCCGAGGGCTCAGGTGAGTTTTGGATAGGCCACGAGTGCATTTTTGGACTTTGAAAGTTAGTTGTTGCATTTCTGACCTGCAGGCTTTCGCATTTGCGAAGCCTGGTTCGCAAATGCGATCTCGCAAATGCGAATGGCTTCTCGCAATTGTGAAGTTAGCCCAGGTCTGCCCCTTCTCGCAAATGCGAAGGTGTTCCTGTTGGCCAGGGATCGCAAATGCGACCACATGGCTCGCAAATGCGAAGCTGGGACTTTCGCAAATGCGATATATTGGTCGCAAATGCGAAGTCCCTCGAATTGTTCTGTGTTCGCAAATGCGAACTAGTCTTCGCAGTTCCCATAACTGGTCGGGGTTTGCAATTGCGAACCCTAATTCGCATTTCCCACATCTGCAACCTGCATTTTTCATACTTAGTCGATTATAAGACATTTTTCACCCCATTTTCAAAACACAACTCCTTTGGGCAATTTTTCAAGAACCAACCTTCTTCCAAATCATTTGTAAGTTGATTATTACTCGTCTCTTTCAATCATTAACATCATTTAACATGTTTTCAACTTGAAATCAAGGATTTCCATGGGTGAAATTGGGGGTTTTGGGTAGAACCTAGGTTTTTCAAAAAATTGGGGATTTGGACCTCAATTTTGAGGTCCGATTTCAAAACAAATCATATATTTGGGTTCGTGGGGGAATGGGTAACCGGGTTTTGGTTCGAACCTCGGGTTTTGATCACGCGGTCCCGGGGGCGATTTTGGAATTTTTGGGCAAAACTTTGGGAAATTCATTTTTATGCATTCAAATTGATTCATTTAGCGTTTATTGATGTAATTAAGTAACTTGTGACTAGATTCGAGCAAATTGGTGGGGAATCGAGGGGTAAAGCTATAGTTGAGGCTTGAGTTGAGTTCAAAGCGTCGAGGTAAGTGTTTGGTTTAACCCTAGCTTGAGGGACTAGGAGATGAGTCTTATTTGCTAATTGCTTCTTGTTGAGTACGACGTATAGGCATGGTGACAAGTATCTATACGTTGGTGTCTAGCATGACCGTGGGTCTTTAAATTGTGAATATCTTGATTTCGTTGTATTTTCCTTGCCTTAGTGATGATTCCTATTTGTTGTGAAAAGCTTGTGAAAGGAAATTGTGACCTATGAACAACGAGGAGCATTGGCTCAAGTTATATTTCAATTGTGAATATCTATGAAATGGTTGAACCCTTTGGAGCATTGGCTCAAGTGGTAAAGTGTCACGACCCGGATTTCTCACCCTCGGGAGTCGTGATGGCGCCTACTAATGAGAGCTAGGCAAGCCAAACTTAACTACTTGTCCATTAATAATCCAATTCATTTTAACAATTGACGACAATAATACAAAAGCAACAAAAGTCAATAGTAAGCGGAAGTCTTAACATTTTTATTGAAACTGAATAGCAATGCGGAATGTTT
Organism: Nicotiana attenuata; assembly: GCF_001879085.1. Lineage (NCBI taxonomy): Eukaryota > Viridiplantae > Streptophyta > Magnoliopsida > Solanales > Solanaceae > Nicotiana > Nicotiana attenuata. The sequence goes on along the minus strand of NW_017674655.1, from coordinate 24,971 downwards.
CAACCAAGGCCTCTACCCAAGACTGGTGTCACAGTTTCACAGACGGTCTAAGAATACTACACATAAAGGTCTGAAAGAAATAAACTCGACACTGTCTCCGGAATTACATGAAAGAAACAGGAATATAGATGAAGGGAGACGCCAGGGCCTGCGAACGCCTGCAAGGCTACCTCGGGTCTCACTGGACTGAAAGCCTGCTCCCACTCTATTGCTGCTCTGTCTGAAGCCTGGGATCTGTGCAAAATAGCACAGAGTGTAGTATCAGCACAACCGACCCCATGTGCTGGTAAGTGCCTAGCCTAACCTCGGCGAAGTAGTGACGAGGCTAGGACCAGACCACCAAATAAACTTGTGCAGCTATATATATACAAGTACAACGGAAAAGTGGCAAGAAAATAACAATTTAAGCTGGGGAAGGGAGCATGCTTCAGGGGTAACAGATAGAAACAAAATATCAGGAATAATGGTACGTACATCTACAGTTTAACTTCTAACAAAAATGAAAAGAAAAGACAACTTTCATATTCAACTCATCTTGTTGCAGGCGTGCAACCCGATCCCATTTTCCAATATCTCGTGGTAGGCGTACCACCCGCTCCCATTTCAATATCACTCGTGGTAGGCGTACCACCCGCTCCCATTTCAATATCACTTGTGGTAGGCGTACCACCCACTCCCATTTCAATATCACTTGTGGTAGGCGTACCACCCGCTCCCATTTCAATATCACTCGTGGTAGGCGTACCACCCGCTCCCATTTCAATATCACTTGTGGTAGGCGTACCACCCGCTCCCATTTCAATATCACTTGTGGTAGGCGTACCACCCGCTCCCATTTCAATATCACTTGTGGTAGGCGTACCACCCGCTCCCATTTCAATATATCAACAGTTCCTTCAAAAGAAAATTTACTCTAACAAATGCAACCATTAATACGAGTTCATAAGACAACAGGTACACAAAATTTATGATTCACTAAGGAAAACAATTAATGACAATTAGCAATTAATTATGGATTATAAGGGGGCAATTAGGCAATTTAGTAATTAATATGTTGAATGTCACGTAGCAATTAAGTCACATAATCATGAAGCAATTAAGGCATAAATTCAAGGCATAACGTTGCGCAAGGACACCTTGGTTCAATAATAACAAGTGACACGATAAAGGGAAATGTCAACGTAAAAAATCACAGAAATAATGGAATAAGACAAGTAATGCACTTGAACTAATAACAACAAGAAATCATAGCAAACTGCAATAAGTGCACGGCATCACCCTTCGTGCTTTTACTCTCATCCTCACCAAGCAATGATATCATAAAATGTGCACGGCGTCACCCTTCGTGCTTTTACTCTCTTTCCTCACATATAATCAATAGAATTGGCACGGAATGGTACATCGTGCGGCACGACATCACCCTTCGTGCTTTACTCTCTTTTCCTCACAATAAGCAAACAGTGCACGGCATCACCCTTCGTGCTTTACACTCTTTCCTCACAAGAAACAAACAATGCACGGCATCACCCTTCGTGCTTTAACACTCTTCCTCACCCAATCAACAATCACAAACAAGGGCAAGGGAATAAATAAACAATAATGAAAATCCCGGCAAGGGAACACAAACAAACAATTAAAACCCGGCAAGGGTACAACATCAATAATCTCAACGTCCCGACAAGGGAAAATATCAATAACTCTTTCTCTTTCTTTCACTTTCATCTCATAGTTCACATTATCACTCGAGCCAATGCTCCAAAGATTTACTTATCTCATATACCTTCACAATTTGTATTTCAACTCGAGCCAACGCTCCACGAAGTTCAAAGATCACAATTTCTTTCACAAGATCTTTACAACGTATAGAAGTCATCAATTAAACATGGAAGATATAACAAAATCCCAACTATTCGCAAAATAAGGACTCACGGTCATGCTAGACACCAATGTATAGATACTTGTCACCATGCCTATACATTGTACCCGACAATTAGCAAGTAACAAATAAGACTCAACTCCTATTCCCTCAAGCTAGGGTTAAACCAAACACTTACCTCGATGCCTTGAACTCAACTCAAGCCTCAACTATGGCTTTACCCCGTGATTCCACCTCCAATCCGCTCGAATCTAGTCACAAATTACTTAATTGCTTTAATAAACATTAAATGAATCAATTTGAATACATAAAAATGAGTTTCCCAAAGTTTTTCCCAAAAATTCCAAAATCGCCCCTGGGCCCACGTGGTCAAAACCCGAGGTTCGAACCAAAACCCGGTTACCCAATCCACCACGAACTCAAATATGTAAATTGTTTTGAAATCAGACCTCAAATTGAGGTCCAAATCCCCAATTTTTAGAAAACCTAGGTTCTACCCAAAACCACCAATTTCACCCATGAAAATCATTGATTTTAAGTGGAAAACATGTTAAATGATGTTAATGATTGAAAGAAATGAGTAGAAATTAACTTACAATTGATTTGGAGAAGAAAGATTTCTTGAAAAATCGTCTATGGGTGTTTGAGTTTGAGAAAATGTGAAAAGTGAAGTTCAAAATAGGTTAAGTATAAAATATGCTGGGCTGCGGATATGGGAAATGCGAAATTGGGTTCGCAATTGCGAACCCTGCAGGTATGGGAAATGCGAGATTTTTGTTCGCATTTGCGAACTCAGGCCATTCAGGGGACCTTCGCATTTGCGAATAAGGTCTCGCATTTGGGAGCCATTGACCTTCGCATTTGCGAGGAATGACTTCGCATTTGCGAACATTGGCAGGCCTGGGCTGGTTTCGCATTTGCGAACCAGCCTTTGCATTTGCGAGAGCTGGACCTTCGCATTTGCGAATGCTGGACCTTCGCATTTGCGAATGCTGGCTTCGCAAACGCGAAGCCTGCAGATCAGAGATACCAGATTTTTTTTTTCAAAAATGCAAAAATGCAATCCGACACCTATCCAAAACTCACCCGAGCCCTCGGGGCTCCAAACCAAATATGCACACAACCTCAATAACATCCTACGGACTTACTCGTGCGATCAAACCGCCAAAATAACATCAAAACGACGAATCAAACCTCAAAATCACAAGTTTTTCCTCAAACCTCATAAACTTTCAAATTTAGAGTTTTAAGTCCGAAACACGTCAAACGACGTCCGATTTCAACCAAACTTTACAGAAAGCGCTTAAACCATATATAAGACTTGTACCGGGCGCCGGAACCAAAATACGAGCCCTATACCATAGTCTTTTAATCAAATTTCATTTCTATTTTCCTTAATTATTTCCAGAAAACAATTTCACACAAAAATTCATTTCTCGGGCTTGGGACCTCGGAATTCGATTCCGGGCATACGCCCAAGTCCCATATTTTCCTACGGACCCACCGGGACCGTCAAATCACGGGTCCGGGTCCGTTTACCCAAAATGTTGACCGAAGTCAAATTTATTCATATTAATATCAAAATTTAGCATTTTCACACAGAATTCATATTTAAGCTTTCCGGCTACGCGCCCGGACTGCGCACACATATCGAGGCAACCCTAAATGAGGTTTTCAAGGCTTCGGAAGCACAGAAAGAGTAAGGAAACAAGTGATGACCCTTTGGGTCGTCACATAAAGTGAGATATGAAATAAAAGTGAAAGGAAGAGAAAGAGTATTTAAATTGTTCCCTTGCCGGGATATTATTGTTTATTGATTATTTTCCCTTGCCGGGACGTTGAGATTATTGATGTTGTACCCTTTCCAGGATTTAATTGTTTAATTGTGTTCCCTTGCCGGGATTTCTTTTATTATTTTGTTCATTCCCTTGCCCCCTTGTTTGTGTTTGTTGTTTGGGTGAGGAAGAATGTTAAAGCACGAAGCGTGATGCCGTGCATTGTTTGTTTATTGTGAGGAAAGAGTGTAAAGCACGAAGGGTGATGCCGTGCATTGTTTGCTTATGGTGAGGAAAGAGAGTAAAGCACGAAGGGTGATGTCGTGCCGCACGATGTACCATTCCGTGCCGATTCTATTGGTTATATGTGAGGAAAGAGAGTAAAAGCACGAAGGGTGATGCCGTGCACATTTTATTATATCATTGCTTGGTGAGGATGAGAGTAAAAGCACGAAGGGTGATGTCGTGCACTTGTTGCTTTCTGTCTCTTTATTAAAGTCTGAATTGTGTTAATTCCTTCGTTGCTGGACGACTTTTACTTGAAATTGTTATTTCCCCCTAGCATGTTTCCCCTTCCCATACTGATTACTTGTCTTTGTATTTCGAATCCGCTGTATATGTATATATAACTGCACAGGTTTATGTGGTAGTTCAGTCTAGCCTCGTCACTACTTCGCCGGGGAGAGGCTAGGCACTTACCAGCACATGGGGTCGGTTGTGCTGATGCTACACTCTGTGCTATTTTGCACGATCCAGGTTTCGGACAGCAGCAGCAGTAGTGTGGGAGCAGGCCTTCAGTCCAGCGAGACATCCAGGTTGCCCTGCAGGCGTCCGCAGGCCCGACGTCTCCTCTATCCTTTATTTTAGTCTGTTATCTCATTGTGTTCAAGACAAACAGTTTATGTTCTCTTTCAGACGATTGTATTTAGTATTATTAGTAGTTCGTGAGTATTGTGACACCAGTCTTGGGTAGAGGCTTATATTGAATTTTCCGCAATTCTATTCAGTTTTCTATAATTTAAGACTTCCGCTTATTATTTACTTTTGTCGCTTTTATATTATTGCCGATAATTGTTAAAGAGGGATTATGTTATTAATGAGAAAAAAAAAAGTAATTCAATTGGCTTGCCTAGCTCTCATTAGTAGGCGCCATCACGACTCCCGAGGGTGGGAAATCCGGGTCGTGACATGATTACCTTATGCACTTCTAACTCTGCACCAAAGAAACACCATGCTCTAGAAATCCCAACCAAACTAAACTATATTTTTAATTTAGCACTGCATTTGAACGAAAAGATCAAGGTTGACCTTTAAACTTTCATCCAAGCCAGCACCAAGGGACAACAGTTTTTCTGCTAAAATGATTTATTAGGAAAAGGATCTTACGAATTGTTATGCTTTAAAGTTAAGTGTGGTGGGAAGATGATATATAGGATTTATAGCTCTTTCGAGTTTGCCAGAGTTATTTCATTTAGATAAATAAAGAACTTTTATGTTTTGTATTTGCTTTCGGATTAAATAAAGGTGAAAATATTAAAGATCAAATCGCTGCACTTTACTATTACACTCTAGATGTTATTTCCTTGCACAAATTGGCTTTTCCCTCAATTGTTCTCACACACACTTGCCTTTTTCCTCTCGAAATAACCTTTGGACAAAATACTTTTTAGGTTTATAATTAAACCCAACTCGTATGAAGTTCTTAGTAGTAAAATATAGATTTTTGGGGAACGAATGAAAGAAGATTCAAATCCTAGAACTAGTAGGCTCAGTTGAAACAAGACACGAAATAAAAAAAAGAAAGGTATATTTAGATCAGAAAGAGTAAGAAAAAATTGAATGTTTTTCTTATCTTTGAAATCTAGGATCCCCTCTTCTTGTTTCCTTTGTTAATTTTTGGAAACAAATTAAATACAAAAGAAATTTCTTGGAGAGCAAGCAATTCTTTTCTTTTCTTTTCTTTTTTTAACTGATTTTTGTTTTTTTTTTTTTTTTGCTTCTTTTTCTTTTTAACTTTTTTTTCAAGTTACTATTCACGATGCTATAGTAACGTTTTTTTTTCTCTTAGTATTCAAGAAATCCCAAGAATTATCAAGAACGAAATCTTGATAGAACCGCTCTGATACCACTAGGTCGGGAATCCAAACTAGAGTAAGAATTTAAGAAGTAAATGTGGAAGCAATAACAATAAGAAATTGAACGACTATAGAAATAAAGTGCAGAAAAATAAATGATATGGGAGAATTCAGGGGAAGAATTCCAAGAACTTCCAAGAACGCACGTTCTATAGCCTTGACAAGATCCGAGCAACAACGTTTTGATTTATTGAATAAATCAAACGCCTTTACTTAAGAACAAATCAAAACAATAGATTCGGATCTTGACCTCTTTACAAGTAACTTGAGACAACAATTAATAAATCAAATCGCTGCACTTAACTATTTCACTCTAGGTGTTATTTCCTTGATATTGCTAAATATCCGCCTTATTATAACTGATCTGCATCACTAACTGAACATTACATTTATAATAATTAATAGGAGAACCATATAGTCTTGCTTTTGCAGATACATAAACAGACTGCATGTCAGAGCTTACTGATTAAGGCGTTTCAAAGATAGTAGGTTGATCAGTAAAGTGATCTAAAATCTTACTAACAATAGCAATGTTTAGGAAAGGGAAAATGCATAAGTACCTCCTTGACCTATACCCGGATTCCCAACTACACACTTTTTCTTTGCGGGAATCCTATTACCCCCCTAAACTTATTTTAAATGTAATTATTTGCACCCTTAACGCTGACAACCAAACTCTTGGCAAGTGGTGAGCTACACGCGCCCCCACATGTATTTTTAATACTTTTTTATTCTTTCTTCTTTTTCTTATCCTGTTTTCTTATTTCTTATTATTCTCATTTTTTTGGTTATTTCATTCTCTTTCTTTTTGCTTTGGTCACCGGCGGCATAAAATGGTGGTCGTCGGAATTTCACAAACACCATTTTTTTCGGCGACAGATTTTTATCCCAATCTAAGTGTGTTTTGTTTTATATATATATAAATTTTTCTTAAAAGTGTAATTTATGTGTGGGAAGAAGAGCAAAAGAAATAAAAATAAATATAAGCTGAGAAAACTTTTCCAGTTAAAATTTCAATACATCATTTTTTTTCCGGCGTGGGAAGGTTTTCCAATGATGAATTTTTCCCCCCAAAGCTGAGTGTATTTTGCTTTGCTTATGAATAGATCTTTTTGAGAGTTTAATTTGTGTGTGAAACAAAAAAATGGAAGCGTTAAGGAAAAAAAACAAAGGAAAAGGAAAAGGAAAAAAAAAGTAAGAAAAAAAGAACAAAAAATAATCTGACAATCGTTTTTTCTTGCTTCTCATACACACACTCTGCCACGTAAGCGTTAAGGGTGCAAATAATTCCATTTAAAATAAGTTTAGGGGGTAATAGGATTCCCGCAAAGAAAAAGTGTGTAATTGGGAATCCGGGTATAGGTCGGGGGGGGAGGGGGGGTACCCATTCTTCTTCAATCCTTGAATAGATATCAGGTATCCAAAGTAAATTAACACTTCACTTAATAGAGAAAAACACATTGCGATTTCTTGTTAGCTAGGCGTAATTCACCAAGAATAAGCAAATCCACTAGAGCATTGGGAAATATTTTTTGCACTTCAAATGCATTATTTTATTATCTGACAACCTTATGTATGCTCATATCAAGAACAAAGGTAAAACGTTAAACTAAATGGTTAGTCTACTGAGCAACAATCATTTCATCTTTTTATTTTACACCAGTTCTGCATCCCAGATTTCTTTTGCAGTTTACAGCATAAATAATTACCAATTATCTAATTATCTCATCTTGGAGGAGCACGGCCACTTGAGAGACAATATCTAAGAGGCTAAAAGTTGCTAGTTCTTACCACTAAACTTATTTGTTCAACTAAATTTATGTCCCAACTATTTTCAGAGTAACTTGATTCTGAGAAATGATTAAAATGAGAAACTAAATTTTCAATTTGGAGATGTTTTGGGATTTAAATAGAGTATTTTCTGTAACTTTGAGAGACAAAGAAAGGGAATCCAGAAATACACTATTAAAAGCTCTAAAGGAAACTCAGGCATTGAAGTTACACATAGTACTTGCATATTATGAAAATAGAAATTGTCTTAAAGTGTGCATTTTATGAACTCTTTGAATCAAGATAATACTCAAGACAATTAAAACCTTATTGCTAAGGTATTTATCTGTATGAACACGCACGAACAAATTAACACTCAAGAAACTAAAATGGTAAAGAGAGCTTATTGATTAAGACATTTCAAAGATAATAGACCGATCAGTAGTTCTACATAGAGGACTGGCAACTCAGTTGGCCGAAGAAGACATTGTCCTGTCAAAGAAGCATTGCTCAAACTTGCAGTAAAGCAGTTATTATTCATGAAAGAGATGCTAGTGAATACCTTTGTTTCATGCCTACGGTCAGGGGACATAGTGGTCACTGTTATAAATTGACATGTGATGGAGTCAGTTAGGATTTTTAGAAAACACCACACTTACACAAGTTGCTAAAATTTCTATGTATGATTAGCTTGGTTATTTCTATTTAGTGCATAAATGCGTAAGAGTTGGCATGAAATCAGACTATACTAACTATCTCTGAGGAAGTATTCTTCTATTTCTTTGAAAAGAACAATCATCAAATCACTTCTCATGCAACCAAGATAAAAATCTGGAACCAAAAATACTTCAAAGAAATTTGTGGAACCTTCAGGTGGTAGCACTAAATAAGTTGCAGTATTTAATTACCTTTGTTCCATGAAAGACAAGACTGATTGCAAAATAGAGTTGGTTAACCTGCAAATATTTTCATGTACAAAAAAAGAATAAGTGGGCAATAAGTTGGACCACAAAAAAGAAAATAACAGTTATTAGAGTCCGAAACAGATCTTGATTGAATAGCAAGAAGTCTAATCTCTGTGTTTTGAGTTTTATATATTGTTGGAATAATCTTCCAAAATATAAAGTTCCATTTTCTTCATAATCTCTAAGTTGAAGTTTGTAGCAGTAATATTCTCGGCAGGAAACATTATTTTTTCTTCCTTTCTTTTTGTAAGATTTCTTGTTCGATGTTAAGAAGTCCATCAATTGAAGACATGTTAGCTACACTTGGAAGTTACTCATGTTTGCAGGAAGCACGAGGCCTAGGAGAGCTAGATTTTTGTTGAACCTTTTGGATGCCGCAATGCCATCCATTTTCGCTGTAGGGAAATAGCAAAAGATATTATAATGGGTCATAGCAGCCATAGTAATAGTGAACCAGTTGGTTACTGTTAGTATGGGTATAGACACGAATATGACGTGTGGATATAGAACATTCTAATTCTTCGTCAACCCATATAGCAAAGACTTCTGAGACGCTAGGTAAATTATATGTTCGTTGGTCCAACGTAGAATCACATTTAAGTGAGATGTGGAAGTTAGATAAATCTGGATGTTTGTCAAAGAATTCAGAAACATAGAGTATGGATTAATTTTTAGAATGCTCATCAATTTTGCAATAACTGACCTGTCAAGTTTTTATGAAAAGGCCATCTTGTTATATCACCTTCATTGTCATAAAAAAAAAGCTGCAAATTTTTGGCTTTGTTATCTCTGTGGTTGAGGTTATTTATAAAATAGCCCATTTGTCCTTGAACTCTAAATGTGTAGATACCTTGAGTTCTTTTCTTTATTGTATTTTACTCCAAGCGGAATAAATGCAAACATGTTGGTGTATGTTCTAATATAAGTACGGAAATGATTGGATTCATCGTTGACGCCAAAGTAAAGGATTTTTAACTCAGGAGGTAGGTGGTGCGGAACAAATTTTACGGAACCATTACTACAACAAAAGCTAGGAGTTTCACATTGAAATATTCTGGCTCCGCAGAATTTACCCCTTTTAGAGCGGAAGGACAGTAGGGTAGCTGGCTAATATTCTAGCAACCCACTTGTGTTGAGGTGTGGCCTGCAACATTTTAAGTGTGGTAAGAGTACTTAAGCCTAAATCAATAGCATAAGTAAGTAATGTTGATGTGAACGTGATTGGACTAAGTTAAATGTTCAGTATATGTTCATGATGTTGAGCCTGCAATATACAAGCAGTACCTCAAAATATATCAACTATCTAAGTATAGCCTGAAATGCCGGAAGTTAATGGAATATTGGAGTTCAATTCAACCAACCATTTCGGGAAGAAGAAGGTATGTCTGTGATGAAGGTAGCAGATTGTCCTGGAATCATTTTTTGAGATTTGGAAGAAGAATGAGTTTGATCAGAAGGGTTGGCAGCAGAACTTTCAGAGAGACGTCGCTTTCTCGCAGCATATTCAGTCCGACGTCGCTCTAGCAGTGCTGCCTTTTTTTTTCCAGGTAGCATTTCTCTGTATGCGATACATCGCCTAAGGTTTCTTTCACTATTTTCTGCACAAAGATATTGATGGCCTGCCGTGTGCTCAATTTGGTCTTCATCCATCTTTCTTTTGTTAGAAGACATCTGACTTGCACGCCTTTCATATAGGTTTTTTGTTAAAATCGAACTTTTGTAAGGGCAACATTTAATTTATTCCTATAAGTACAGATATCTACACACTATAACACCAAACATAAGGTAGAAGCAAGTTGCATTGTAGCTAAACAAATAACATTATAGGTCAGAAGTTTCATAAATTACCTGATGCAGAGTACTGTTTTCACTTCCCCTAGAGCGAATTTCACTCTCAAGAGCCTATGAAATTAGAATTGCGTAACCATTAATTCTAGCTGAACGGAGGAAAACATATGCGATAATTTGCAGGAAAAATACACATATCAAGTACACTTTAGATGAAGCACCTACAAATATGTTTTTAGCGAATGCTGGTTCGTTATTTAAGCATACAACAAGGAAAAGTAGCGAATTGTCACGACCCCAACCCCTGTCGTGATGGCGCCCAACACACTGCTAGGCAAGCCCGACCAATCTAATAACCTTAACCATTTTTATCCAGTTCATGAATTAATTAACACAGATAAAATACTAAGCCATAATACTGAAATTCTGAAATAGAGTTAAAACATGCGGAAATCCCAAATATCAATACTTCTACACAGCCCGAAGAATCCGGTGTCACGAGTCTGAGCCTCTAATACATGAGTATCAACCTACAACATATCGTTCACTAGAAATGCAGAAATAAAGCAATAGGATAGAAGGAAGATCAGGACTGCGGACGTCAAATGCAGCTACCTTGATATTCCCGGATAAGCTGCTAGGCAGAGAAATCCTCACACAGCCTCAGATGTACCTGGATCTGCACGCAAGGTGCAGGGAGTAATGTGAGTACTCCGACCCAGTGAGTAATAAACATAAATAAAGATTGAGAATAAGGAAAATCCTGAATAGGCACAAAGTAATTCTATAAATATAGCAACTTACCAAGTAGTATAAAATCAGTAAATCAATGAAAACAATTATGGAAATACCACAACAGATAAATAAGTAAATGACAATCAAATATGCAATGCAACACATAAACCGATACTCTCCAGTATCCGCTGCGGCGTGCAGCCCGCTCCATTTATTTATCGTCGACGGTGCTCACTGGGGGTGTGAAGACTCCGGGAGGGGCCCCTTACGGCCCAAGCGCAATAATGAGCCATCTCGTGGCATCAACTAGGCCCTCGGCCTCATATCAATATCAATATCATACCGCTGCGGCGTGCAGCCCGATTCCATACTCAGTCCAAAATCACATAAGCCCCTCGGGCACAATCATATAGAAATATTCAGCCCAAACTTTATTAAAAATATTAATTAAGTTTCAAGTTTAAGAAAAGGTGGCTAAGTTTGCAAAACAGTATTAAATACTAGGACTGAGTTCAATGATGTCAAATGGTAAGAAACCGGTAATAACAATCCCTGAAGGATTCAATCAATTGGCACGAAGCCCAAATATAGCTATCAGCCCAATTAAAATAATAATAAGTGAATTTCAGTCAAATACGCAGTATATTCATCTATCGGTACGGACCAAGTCACAATCCCCAACGGTGCTCTACCCCACGCTCGCTACCTGGCGTGCAAGTCACCTCAATATAGCACTACGATGTGAAAATACGGGGTTTCAAACCCTCAAAACATCATTTACATCTATTACTCACCTCAAGCCGGCCAAAATCCTAGCTCGCTATGCCCTTGCCTCTCAAATTGACCTCCTCGTGCGTCGAATCTGATCAAAACCACAATGAATACGTCACAATATACCAATGGAACAATACACAATCGAAAACAATCGAAAAATAGAAAAAACCTCGAAATTAGCAAAACCCGAGCCCCGAGCCCACTTCTCGAAAATCAGAAAATTTAACATCAACGGACTCCTTATCCGCCACGAGTCCATACATATAAAGATTACCAAAATCGGAGTCCAAATGACCCCTCAAATCCCCATTTTAACTCTCTTAAGTTTCAAGCCCTAACCTCCATTTAACTCCTTAATTCCTTAGTTTTTCAGTCTAAATTCATGTAATAACACCTTAGAATTGTGTTTTAGGCTCAGAAATCCTTACCTCAAAGAAGTCCCTTGATTTCTCTCTTCCAACTCGCCCAAATTCTCCAAGTCCGAAGTGAAAATATAAAACCCTTTGAAATTTCGCGAAGGAGAAATTAAATAGCACTGACCAGTCATTTTCGCATCTGCGGCTCCCTAGCCGCATCTGCGACTCCCGCTATTGCGGTCAACAGGCCGCTTCTGCGGAAATAACCGCTTCTGCGGTCGGAACCCCGCACCTGCGGCTTCTGCTTCTGCGGACCAAGCTCCGCATTTGCAGATCCCATTAAATCTCCAAAATCCGCATCTGCGGTCATTTTGTCGCATCTGCGACTCCGCAGATGCGGTCACCCAATCCGCACCTGCGGTCCTCCCCGCTTCTGCAACTCTCCACCCGCTCCTGTGGTACCGCTTCTGCAGTCCCATTTCCCCAGGAGCGGAAATACCAGAAGCAGCAGCAAATTCTTAAGTTTTACAAGCCAAAACTTCTCGTTAACCATCCGAAATCACCCCGAGGCCTCTGGGACCGCCCGGAGTAGCACCACCAGCGGCGGAGCCTCAGGTTGAGTTTGACGAGGAGGTTCCGGCCCAGACAGCTCCAGTGGGCCCAGCTCAGGTCCCAAAGGGGTTCATTGCTACTCCAGTACTTCAGGATGCTCTGTTCCGTCTAGTGGGCCTCATGGAGAGTGTCACCCAGGCAGGCTTGCTTCCTGTAGCCCCAACCGTCTCTCAGGCTGGAGGAGGGACCCAGACTCTTGCTACTCGCACTCCGGAGTAGGTGTCTCCTCAGTTTCAGACCCCAGCAGCCCAGCCAGTTGGGGTAGTTCAGCCGGGTGTGGTAGCCCAGACCGGTGACGGAGCAGCTATGACTGTCGATGCCTTGTGGAGATTGGATAGGTTTACTGAGCTCTTCACTGCCACTTTCAGTGGTGCATCCTCTGAGGATCCCCAGGATTATCTAGACAGTTGTCACGAGGTTCTCAGGAACATAGGGATAGTGGAGACCAATGGGGTCGATTTTGCTACTTTTCGCTTATCTGGATCCGCCAAGACTTGGTGGAGAGATTACTGTTTGGCTAGACCAGCCGGATCACCAGCTTTGACTTGGGAGCGGTTTACTCAGCTATTCTTGGAGAAGTTTCTTCCCGTTACTCAGAGAGAGATATATCGGAGGCAGTTTGAGCGCCTCCAATAGGGTTCCATGACCGTTACTCAGTACGAGACCAGGTTTATCGAGTTGGCCCATCATGCTCTACTTATACTTCCCACTGAGAGAGAGAGAGTGGGAAGGTCAATTGAGGGACTTATCCAGCCTATTCGACTTTAGATGGCTAAGTAGACGGGGAGTGAGATTTCTTTCAAGGAGGCGGCCAATGTGGCCAGGAGGGTTGAGATGGTTTTGTCACAGAGAGGTGGTCAGGGGTCTGACAAGAGGCCTCGTCATTCAGGCAGATTCAGTGGTACCTCGTCTGGAGACAGGGATTCGTATGGTAGAGGCCATCCTCCTAGGCCTTTTCAGTCGGCACTTCAGGTTTCACACGGTACTTCAGGTGGTCGTGGTTCTCACACGCAGTATTCTGATCAGCAATCCTACAGTGCACCACCAACTCCTATTAGTGCACCGCCACTCCAGAGTTTTTGGGGTGGCCATTCAGGTCGTCAAGGTCAGCAGTCTCAGCAGCTGACGACATGTTACACTTGTGGTGATACGGGTCACATTGCTAGATTTTTTCCTCGAGCATCGGGCAGCCAGCCAGCAGCAGGCCGTCCCAGAGATATAGTCCAGGGTGGTGAGGCCCAGCCCCAATTTTATGCTCTTCCAGTGATTCTCAGAGTACTCCTGTTTATGTGTCCACCCCGGTGAGTGATTCTATTATGGTAGATCGTGTTCATCATTCTTGCGTGGTTGTGATTGAGGGTCTTGAGACCCGAGTAAACTTATTACTGCTGGACATGGTCGATTTTAATGTCATACTGGGAATGGACTGGTTATCACCTAACCACGCCATCTTGGATTGTCATGCTAAGACTATGACCTTAGCCTTACCGAGCTTACCTCGTTTAGAGTGGAGGGGGACTCCTGGTCACTCTACCCGTAGTGTTATCTCATATATGAAGGCTCGGCGAATGGTCGAGAAGGGGTGTTTGGCCTTTTTGGCATACGTTCGTGATTCCAGTGCCGAGGTTCCTTTTATTGATTCTATGCCTGTAGTTCATGAGTTTCCTGAGGTATTTCCTTCAAACCTGCTGGTTATGCCACCCGACAGGGATATTGATTTTTGCATTGACCTGGCTTCGGGCACTCAGCCCATTTCTATTCCTCCATATCGCATGGCCTCGCCTGAGTTGAAAGAGTTGAAGGAGCAGTTGCAAGACTTGCTTGATAAGGGCTTCATCAGGCTCAGTGTCTCGCCATAGGGTGCGCCGGTGTTGTTTGTCAAGAAGAAGGATGGATCGATGAGAATGTGTATAGATTACCGGCAATTGAACAAGGTCACAATCAAGAATAAGTACCATTGCCGAGGATTGAGGATTTGTTCGACCAGCTTCAGGGTGCCCAAGTGTTCTCTAAGATCGACTTGAGATCTGGCTACCATCAGTTGAAGATTAGGGCATCCGATGTCCCTAAGACAGCTTTCTGCACTCGGTACGGGCATTATGAGTTCTTGGTAATGTCATTCGGGTTGACGAATGCCCCGGCAACTTTTATGGATTTGATGAACCGAGTGTTCAGGCCTTACTTGGATTCGTTCGTGATAGTCTTCATTGACGATGTCTTGATTTATTCCCGCAGTCAGGAGGAGCATAGGCAGCATTTGAGAGTGGTTCTTCAGACTCTGAGAGATAGTCAGTTGTATGCTAAGTTTTCAAAGTGTGAGTTCTGGTTGAGTTCAGTTGCTTTCTTGGGTCATGTGGTTTCAACAGAGGGTATTCAGGTAGATCCAAAGAAGATAGAGGCAGTCAAGAACTGGCCTCGACCCACATCAGCTACAGAGAACTGGAGTTTCTTGGGTTTGGCAGGCTATTATCGTCGGTTCGTGGAGGGGTTTTCATCTATTGCAGCCCCGATGACTAGGTTGACCCAGAAGGGTGCCCAATTTAAATGGTGGGATGAGTGCGAGGCGAGCTTCCAGAAGCTCAAGACCGCCTTGACTACGGCACCAATGTTGGCTTTGCCCACAGGTTCATGCCCATATACAGTTTATTGTGATGCATCTCGTGTTGGGCTTGGTGTGGTGTTGATGCAGAATGGCAAGGTCATTGCTTATGCTTCGCGCTAGTTGAAGATTCATGAAAAGAACTATCCAGTCCATGATTTGGAGTTAGCAGCCATTGTTCATGCGC
Source organism: Nicotiana attenuata (assembly GCF_001879085.1). Taxonomy (NCBI): domain Eukaryota; kingdom Viridiplantae; phylum Streptophyta; class Magnoliopsida; order Solanales; family Solanaceae; genus Nicotiana; species Nicotiana attenuata. Next base: position 9,399 of record NW_017674655.1, on the reverse strand, counting down.
TGAAGATTTGGAGGCATTATTTGTATGGCGTGGCATGTGAGGTGTTCACGGACCACAAGAGTTTGCAGTATTTGTTCAAGCAGAAGGAGTTAAATTTGAGGCAGAGAAGGTGGTTGGACCTATTGAAAGACTATGATGTCACTATCTTATATCATCTGGGAAAGGCCAATGTGGTGACCGATGCTTTGAGTAGGAAGTCAGCCAGTATGGGCAGTTTGGCGTATATTCCGGTCGGTGAGAGTCCGCTTGCTTTGGATGTCCAAGCGTTGGCCAATCAGTTCGTGAGGTTGGATGTTTCTGAGCCCAGCCGTATATTAGCTTGCACAGTTGCTCGCTCTTCTTTATTAGAGCGTGTCCGAGATCGGCAGTATGATGATCCTCATTTATGTGTCCTTAGAGACAAGGTGCACCACGGAGATGCCAAGCAGGTCACACTAGGAGATGATGGAGTTTTGAGAACGCAGGGTCGTATTTGTGTGCCTAATGTGGATGGACTTCGGGAGTTTATTCTAGAGGAGGCCCACAGTTCCCGGTACTCTATTCATCCGGGCGCCTCCAAGATGTATCAGGATTTACGACAGCATTATTAGTGGAGGAGAATGAAGAAGGACATTGTTGCGTATGTGGCTCGGTGTTTGAATTGTCAGCAAGTTAAGTACGAGCATCAGAGGCCTGGCGGTGTGTTCCAGAAGATTGAGATCCCTGAGTGGAAGTGGGAGCATATTACTATGGACTTCATTACTGGATTCCCACGGACTCAGAAGAAGTTCAATGCAGTGTGGGTCATTGTTGATAGGCTGACCAAGTCAACACATTTCATTCCTGTGGCAGTCTCCTATTCTTCCGAGAAGTTGGGTGAGATCTATATCCGAGAGATTATTCGTCTTCATGGTGTGCCTGTGTCTATCATCTCGGACCGATGTACGCAGTTCACCTCACGTTTCTGGGGAGCGATTCAGCGAGAATTGGGCACACGGGTTGAGTTGAGCACAGCGTTGAGTTGAGCACAGCGTTTCATCCTCAGACGAACGGGCAGTCTGAGCGGACTATTCAAATTTTGAAGGATATGCTCCGAGCTTGTGTTATCGACTTTGGAGGCTCGTGGGATCAGTTCTTACCTTTAGCAGAGTTTGCCTACAATAATAGCTACTAGTCGAGTATTCAGATGGCTCCTTATGAGGCTCTATATGGTAGGCGGTGTCGATCGCCGGTTGGATGGTTTGAGCCGGGAGAGGCTCGGTTGTTGGGTACGGATCTAGTACAGGATGCCTTGGATAAGGTCAGGATCATTCGGGACAGGCTTCGTACAGCTCAGTCCAGGCAAAAGAGTTATGCCGGCCGTAAGGTTAGTGATTTGGCATTCATGGTCGCTGAGCGGGTATTGCTTTGGGTGTTGCTTATGAAAGGCGTGATGAGGTTTGGAAAGAAGGGCAAGCTTAGCCCTAGGTTCATTGGCCCGTTTGAGATTCTTGATCGAGTGGTTGAGGTGGCTTACAGACTTGCGTTGCCGCCGAGCTTATCAGCCGTGCACCCAGTGTTTCACGTGTCCATGCTTCGGAAGTATCACAACGATCCATCCCACGTGTTAGACTTCAGCACTGTCAGTTGGACAAGGACTTGTCCTATGAGGAGGAGCCGGTAGCTATTCTAGACCGGCAGGTTCGTCAGTTGAGATCAAAGAGTTTTTCTTCTGTTCGAGTTCAGTGTGGTCAGCCTGCTCAGGCATCGACTTGGGAGTCCGTGTCCGATATGCAGAGCCGTTATCCCCATCTTTTCCCCGACTCAGGTACTTCCTTCTTATGTCCGTTCGAGGACGAACGGTTGTTTTAGAGGTGGAGGATGTGATGACCCGAAAAGTCATCACTTGTTTTAGAAACAAATTTAGCGTTCCGAGGCCTAAAAGCCTCCTTCTTACCTCACCTCGATTTGTGTGTGCAGTCCGGGCGCTTGGCCGGAAAGCCACTTTATGAAAATCAGTGAAAAATAATAAATTTTACCTTTAAAATAAATTTAAATTGACTTCGGTCAATATTTTTAGTAAACGGACCCCGATTTCGTGTTCTGACGATCCCGGGAGGTCCGTAAGAAAATATGGAACTTGGGTGTATGTCCGAAATCGAATTCCGAGGTCCCTAGCCGAGAAATGCATTTTCGAAGGAAGTTGTTTTCTGAAAAGTACATGAGTTTTTGAAAATGAAATGTGTTTGAAAGTTGATGGTATCGGGCCCGTATCTTGGTTCCAGAGCCCGGTACAGGTCTTATATGTGATTTAAGATAAGTATGTGAAATTTGGTAAGAAACAGACTTGAAACGACGTGAATCGGATCGTTTTTGAGAAAATTGGCAAATTTCAAGTTCTTAAGAATTTTCATGATTTTGATGCTAAATTTATAGTTGTTGATGTTATTTTAGTGATTTGAATGCACGAGCAAGTTCGTATGATGTTTTTAGGTTGGTGTGCATGTTTGGTTAGGAGCCCCGAGGGCTCGGGTGAGTTTTGGATAGGCCACGGAGTGGATTTGCGGACTTGGGAAAATTGCAGGTTTCAGCTGTTCTATTGCAGGCATGCAGGCTTCGCATTTGCGAAGCCTGGCTCGCAAATGCAAAGGCTATGTCGCAAATGCGAAAATAGCCCAGGCCAGCCTACCTCGCAAATGCGGGGAATATATCGCAAATGCGATCCTCCAGTTGTAGCCTAGTCGTCGCAAATGCGACAGTTTTTATCGCAAATGCGATCTCGCATTTGCGAGAGGTCTATCGCAAATGCGAAGGAGACCAGAAAACTGGCTGTGTCACAAATGCGACATTTTTTCTTCGCAAATGCGGTAACAACAGAGTCTGGGTTCGCAATTGCGACATCAGAGACCTGTAAAATCCATACTTAGACGAAATTTTAACCATTTTTCACATCTTCTCAAAACATAAACACTCTAGGGCGATTTTTCAAAGGCAACTTCTTCTCCAAATCAATTGTAAGTCGTTTTTAACTAGTTTTCTTCAATCCTTAACACTGTTAATATGTTTTCAACTCAAAATTTTGGGTAGAACCTAGGTTTTTCAAATTTTGGGGATTTGGACCTCGATTTGAGGTCCTATTTCAAAACAAATTATGTGTTTGTGTTTATAGGTGAATGGTAGTCGGATTTTGGTTCGAAACTCGGGTTTTGACCATGTGTGCCCGGGGCTGATTTTTAACTTTTTGGGAAAAGCTTTAGAAAACTTATTTCCATGCATTAGAAATTGTTTATTTAGCATTCATTGATGTAATTAAGTAACTTGTGACTAGATACGAGCGAATTGGTGGTGGAGTCAAGAGGTAAAGCTATAGTTGAGGCTTGAACTGTGTATGAGGCATCGAGGTAAGTGTTTGGTCTAACCTTAGCTTGAGGGAATAGGAGTTTGATCTTATATGCTATATGTTATGTGTTGAGAACGACGTATAGGCATGGTGTCGAGTATCTATACGTTGGTGTCAAGCATGCCCGTGAGTCTTATGTTGTGATTAATGTGACTTCGTTGTATGGTTCATGTTTAATGTGGTGATTGCTATTGTTGAGCAAAGTTTGTGGAAAGAATATTGGTATGTGAATATTGAAGAGCGTTGGCTCAAGTGCAAAGTGATTTGTGAAAGTATAATTGGCAATTGAACTTTATAGAGCATTGGCTCAAATTATGAATCAAGTTGTGAGATAAATGTGAAAATGAAAAAGGGTTTATGGTATTGACCCCTTGCCGGGACGTTGTTGTTTTAGTGTTGTTCCCTTGCCAGGATGTTGTGGTTTTGATATTGTTCCCTTGCCAGGATTTTTATTATGATTCATTTATTCTTTGCCCTTATTGTTTGTGTTTGTTGTTTGGGTGAGGAAGAGTGTAAAGCACGAAGGGTGATGCCGTGCATTTTTTTGGTGAGAGAGTGTTAAAGCACGAAGGGTGATGCCGTGTATTATTATCATTATTTATGAGGAAAAGTGTAAATCACGAAGGGTGATGCCGTGCCGCACGATGTACCATTCCTTGCCGATTATATTGATATTATGGCGAGGATGAGAGTAAAAGCACGAAGAGTGATGCCGTGCAGTTTATATTGATTTATGGTGAGGACGAGAGTAAAAGCACGAAGGGTGATGCCATGCACTTGTTGATTTCTGATTCTTGTTGGTAATTGAATTGTGGTGTCCCGTATATTTAACTGTTGTTTTCTTGTTGCTATCTGGTATTTTCCCACAACATGTTTCCCCCTCCCATCCTTGAATGTATATATGGTTTTGTTTTTATTTTTCCACTGTACATTATTTATCTGCACAGGTTTATTTGGTAGTCTGGTCCTAGCCTCGTCACTACTTCGCCGAGGTTAGGCTAGGCACTTACCAGTACATGGAGTCGGTTATGCTAATACTACACTCTGCATTCTTTTGTGCAGATCCCAGTGCTGCAGATTTCGGACCGCAGTGAGGTTTCAGCTTCTTGCATACCAGGCGACCCGAGGTAATCCTGCAGGCGTCCGCAGGCCTTGGCGTATCCCTCTATCTATTTTTGTCACGCCCCAAACTAGGGGAGGCACGACTGGCACTCGATACTGTATTCGATCGAGTTAGCCACTAAACATACTTGCTAACTAAACTGGGGGCCCAACAGATCGGGTAGCACAACATCTGAAATACTAAGCCTGGACCATTAAGGTCATGACCTGAATAACAATAAGCCATATAAACAGAGGTAGACGAGCCAAAATAATAAAGTACTAGCTGGCCGACAAGGCCGCGATTTGAGACATACATGCCTACACACATATATATACATGCCAAGCCTATGGGCTGGAGACTGAAAGCTGCAAAAAGAAACCCAGAATACTATGTCCACAATAGCCTCTAAGAGTGTCACAAGCACTGTCGGGATAAGGCCCCGACTATATCCAAACTGTACAACAAAAGTAACCATCCTATGATAGCTCCAGGAAGAGGTGGAGCTTACCAACTCACAGCTGAACCCCGAAATCCTAGCGGAGGGGTCGATCAGAGTCCCTACCTGGACCTGCACGCATGAAACAAAAATGCAGTGTCCCCAGGCAACGGGACATCAGTACGAATAAAAATGTACTGGTATGTAAGGCAGAAAGTAGAATCATACATAGCTGATGAAAGAAAAAAGTAATAGAGATACCACCTGACACCGAAACTCTGTTAGCCTCCATGGCCGACATCCGACCTCGTAGTAATCAAATATGCATGGTACGCTCGTGTAATCGTATGTCGTGAATACATATATATTGATGCAAATGCATGACATACCCAACCAAATGCTAGCAATGGCGGTCTCTTCCGGTAGCTAACCGGTATCATATTGCCAACCTGTGGCCATCTGTACAATACATATAGTCTTTCGGGCAAATAGGCCCCTTACCTCCGATTATAGCTCGAAGTCCATGC
>NW_017674655.1:0-995 GCF_001879085.1 Nicotiana attenuata | reverse complement strand
AAGCGGCCCTGGTATCTAAGGACTCCATCTCCAGTTAGCTCAAATAAAGGTTGTCGCTGCTGTGGAATACTTTCCCTCAGTTTTATAAGCTCAGGATCCTCGTGTTGTCGCTCTTTCACTTCAGTAACAAAAGAAGATTTTGCCGTATTCTGAACGAGAATGCGTCCACCCTCTGCATCTACCAAACGCACCTTCAAACTAGCTAGCTGGCATAGATATTTGGTCATCTTGACCTTATCAACTTCAACATGGCTTAGACTACCCATGGACTTCCGGCTAAGGGCATCAGCAACAATATTAGCTTTGCCGGGATGATATAAAATATCAACATCATAGTCCTTTAGTAATTCTAGCCATCTTCTTTGTCGTAGGTTCAGCTCCCTTTGTTTAAATAAATACTGAAGGCTCTGGTGGTCGGTGAAAACATCAATATGAACCCCATATAGATAATGCCGCCAAATCTTTAGGGCGAAGACAACTGCGGCTAACTCAAGATCGTGCGTAGGATAGTTCTGTTCATGTTTCCGCAACTGTCTGGAGGCGTACGCGATAACCTTACCATGCTGCATAAGAACACAACCTAGGCCAATTCTCGAGGCATCACAACATACAACATAACCCTCGGTTCCATCCGCAAGAGTCAAGACAGGTGCCATCGTAAGCCTTTTCTTTAGCTCCTAAAAACTTTGTTCACATGCCTCAGTCCACTGAAACTTACATCCCTTATGTGTCAGTTTCGTCAATGGTGCAGAGATAGAGGAAAATACCTCCACAAACCTTTGGTAATACCTTGCCAAGCCTAAAAAGCTACGAACCTCTATCGGATTCAAGGGCCTCGGCCAAGTCATCACAGCTTCAATCTTTTGGCCATCAACCTTGATACCATCACCGGTAATAACATGACCAAGAAAAGATACGGAAGTTAGCCAAAATTCACATTTAGAGAATTTAGCATATAACCCTGTAGTCCTGGAGAGTCTGCAATACAGCTCGCA
>NW_017674654.1:14733-89521 GCF_001879085.1 Nicotiana attenuata | reverse complement strand
CAAAGACAGCTAATACGGGAAAATTAAGTCCAACATGGGAAGGACCCTATAGGATCTGTGGCTTTGCAGGCAAAGGAGCATATGAGTTGGAAATAATGGATGGCAAAATATTACCTTCGCATTGGAACGCTGTTCACCTGAAGAGATACTATTTCTAAGGAATACCCACGGTCAGGTACCCATCTTTTAAAGTTTATTTTTGAATTGTTAAAATTTTACTAACGATTTTAGATGATAGGCAAAAAGCTAACCCGTACTAAATGATGAGTCACGACCTGTAAGGCACACGGAATAAACTAAAATTCCTGGCCTAGGGTTACAATTATTCTGATAGAAATACAAACGGGTTAAGCAGTCTTCATCTAAAATCGCACCTCCGAGTCCCGTATGTTTTTCCTTTTCAGGGAAAGGACCAAATGAGAGAAACAATCAAGTGCTCGAGGCTTCATACTTCAACACTTAAACACATGGAGGACTACATAATATACATGAGTATGGCAAAGAAGATTGAAGAAAAATCAAGCCTGAAAAAGTCAAGTGCAGAGTAAAAGTCACGAAGTTACGAGCCAAGGCTAAAGAAAACCTTACTGTAGTTAGGGTAAAAGCTATGTATTAAAACAGGTTATAAAGAAAAACCTTGTGTTTATTGTTCTGAAACGGGCTATAAAGAAAAACCTCGTGTTTATTATTTGCTCTTAAAAATCTGTTACAAGAAAAACAGTTATGATAAAGTTATAGATTTAATTCAAATACATGTAAAGCATTATTCAAAACAAGACAAAGTTCAAATAAAAAACTTGTCAATGTTATTTCAAAAGAAACATGTGCGTTCCTATTTCTTTTATCGTATGTTAACACCATTATGAAGTTGAGACATCTTCTTCATTAAGTGTTGAAATATAAAAGGGCCCTCTTTTATAAAACTCATGTTTACTTTAGTTATTCATGAAGTTAACAAAAGCATTTTCTAAAGAATAAGAATGCAGATTATTCTATAAGTCCTTAGAAATAAAGGCAAGGATAAACTAAATAGAAGTTCAAGATATTAATGAGAAAACTTCTAAAATATTAAAAAGCTTAAGACTAAGTAAGAACTTAGTCGAAAAACTACGAATTGTTTATACAGATTGCCCCATGAAAAGACTTGGGGACCTGCGTTTCCAATATCAACCCTCAAATGAAGCTAAGGGTTTGATTACAATTTTCCAAAATAAACCCTCAAATGAAACCAAGGGTTTTAAACATAACCTTCCAAAAATGTACCTGCAAAAAAGAATTCAAAAAGTTCAAATTTATCACTGGGAAGATGAGGGAGCTGAAGAAGGTGCATCAACGGCAAAGGGCTCAACTTGGGCAGGTACATCAACAGTTGCGGGTTGATCTTGACTCGCAGCAACAGGCTCGACAGGGCTTGGAAGAGCTGGGATACCCATATCAACTTCAACATTCACGGGAGCTTCGCCGCAAGAGAAGGAAAATCTTGAGTTTGTTGAGCCTTCTCAATGGTTTCATTAACCTTAGCCAACTCAGACTCTAAGTTGAAATTTTCTTGGCCAGCTTCAATCAGGGTATCACGGCGTGAGTTCAGAAACGCCCAACTTGCCTCAATAGCAGATTTTTCTTCAAGAGTCTCATAATCCCTTTCCCAATCAGCAATCTCATTCTTTAGCTCTTCATTTTCAGCCAGGGCAGAGTTGTAAGAAATTTGAAGAGAGGCATGGGAGCTTTCTAAAGTACGCACCTTATCAGAAGAAACTCGAAGGTCTTCTTGTGCTTGAGTTAAGTTTTGCACGAGCTCCCCAGCATAAACTTCTTTTTGACTCAAGAGAACCTTCAACTCTCTATTCTCTTCACTGGCCTTGGATTGTTGTTCTGAGAAGGAAGACTCAACACGCTCTTTTTCTTTTTCTGTTTGGCTTAAGGAAGCTTTTGCAACTGCTAATTCTGAGGTTAAAGCTCGCACCTGCTGCTCTAAGGTACTCCTGCTCTCTAGTAAATCATCCATGTCAATTTCTGCACTCTCAAATTGTTCCTTCCAATCGATTGCCTCCAACTGAGAATCACGTGCTACCTTCTCCAAGAGGGGGATTCTGTTCATCATTTCTGTGCTGATAAGATTGGCCTAAAAAAAGAAGGGGAATATGAATCTCAAAGATAAAATTTTTTACAAAGTAAAGAAAGGAGAGAAGGAAAATACCTTCAAAGTGGCGTGCACAATATCATTCATTAGGGTCAGGGAACTATGGCTCTCCAGCTTTGCTCTTTCAATTGGGCCAATTAAAGGCTCCAGCCATACATCCGCCTGACCTGACTTCCTCAAAAGGCTGCTATCAGCAGGAACTTCAATAGTTACCTTCCTCATGGCGGCACTTCTACTTGAAGAGCCCACTTTCGTATGATGAACGATAGAAGGGGGAATTGTCAAAGGAGGAACGGTAGAAGAAGTGAAAACAGTAGAAGCAGGAACAGAAACAGCTGGGGTTGGTAAGGAAGAAGTCATAGGCACGGGAGTTGAAAAAGAGGCTGAAAAAGAGGCTAGGGGAGTTTCATCTAAAACGGGCCCTAAACTTCCGCTACCGAAGCCACTGATGAAAAGTTATTCAATGGATTCACGAGTATCTAGGGAAGCTGCGCCATCATCAGATACGGGAATTACCACCGGGGCTTCAGTAGGCTCGGTGAGAAAAACAGATTGGCGGGGGGATGTTTCAGCCTCATCATCAGAAGTGACGCGTCTTCGAGCTCGAGGCCGTCTCACTAAAGAGCCCCTGTCATCCTCCTCTTCTTCGGAGCCTTCTTCTGCAATGGCTTTTCTCTTCGAAGAACCCAAGACTATTTCTCGAGCCCTTTCCAAAGAGATACGGGTTCCCGAAGAAGCACGAGAAGCCGCAACTGCCTCGGCAGTAACTCCTCGAATAGCAAATCCTGATAAAAAGATGGATTGAAATTAGAGCCATAAAGAGAAACATATGCATGAAAGCTGAAACAAATTAAGCAGCTCTTACCATGAGTCTTTACTTTCCAACCAAAACGGTTAGAAAGTGTCTTCCAAGACCTCCCATCCATTGGTGCGGTCTTCAGTAATCTGTCTACCCAGCCACGAAAATTGGGAACATCTCCCACAACTCCTATGGTTGCTAGAAAAAAGGAAAAAAGAGAAGCAAAATTAGAAAAGTTGATAAACTTGAAGGAAAAAGTCACGAGAAGGATAAAAGACTTACGTGCAAAGTTCCACTTCTCAGGGAAAGGAACGTTATCTTCACCCACTAAACCAGCAGTGGGGGCAGCAACAAACCGGGCATACCAGCCACGGTCCTTGTCATCCTCAGGGCTCACCAAAACCCTCTTACTCCTGGCTACTAGTGTGAAAACACCTTTGCGAAAAAGCCTAGGGGAGTAAAGATGAATTAGGTGAGGGAAAGTGAAGGGAACACCAGCAGAATTGGTTAAATGCTTTAAACAGGCAACCACCCTCCGTATGATTGGGACAATTTGACCCAAACAAACGTCGAAGAAACGACAAAAATCAAGAATGACTGGGTCAATAGCTGGTTTGAACCCTAAGGTGAAAGGGTATGTATAAACAAAAGAAAACCCCATCAAGTTATAAGTGATTCTTTGATTTGGGTTAGGAATAATAATAGGAAAGTCATCACTCCAATGACAATACTTACGAACTACAGGAGCCAAAATTTCTGTAATCTGAGTGGGAAAAGCATCAGCACGATCTAAAGTAGGAACCTGATTCCTAAGAGATTCCCTGTCATGATAAAAAGACAATTCCGTAGGGACTATCTCTTCTACTAAAGGTTCACGTAATGGTTCAGAAGGTTCTTTACCCCTAGAGGAAGATTTTTGAGAAAGGGAACCTCTGGTTCTAGAAGAAGGGCCAGAACCAGGAGATAAAATAGAAGGTCCTTGTGCAGATCCCGAACTACGGTGCCTACCTCCCCTTCTGCCCCTGCTAAGAGCACTAGGGAAGGTATCAACAATGGAAGCCCTTCTAGGGTTAGGTTTCGACAAAGACATAATGACAAAAGATGATACGAGGAAGAAACAAACAGAGATTTGAAAAATAAAGTGTTCAGTAAACTTTATGAAACAAAGACAAAGAAAGAAGTTATATTTATATTGATGATCAACCGTCAAAGGAAAAAGTGCAATGATGGAAGGGCCATAATAATGATAACTGATACTTCGTGAACAGGGAAGCCGAAAAGAAAGCCTAGAAAAGTGCTGAAAACTGCAGAACCAATAGGAAGGCGACACGTGTGAAACACATTAAATAGAAGTGATAATTGAAATGTCAATTCTGTCACAGCATTAATGGTGACAAAAATTCCCGTTTTAATGAAATCCACTTCCCAAATATTCAATTGATGAATAAATGGCAAGTGGGAGGACTATCTGTATTGGGAAAAATTGAGTTTACATATTAAAAAAGTACGAAGATGACGTGTCATGACACGTAGGCTGGTCAAATAGTCAAAGAGTTACAATTAGCCAAGAGGCACGAGTGGTAATAAATGCGAGTAAAAGCAAAGGAAGAGGCACGGGCAGTTATTTAAAGGATTCAGCGCCCGTACCTATTCAAGAAATTTAAGTTCAATAATCAAGAAGAGTTAAGGGAATGAATCTGACAACATACGAGGGTCCAAATACAGTATTTAATAAGCATTAAATGCTGAAAACGTTAGAGAATCTGTCTTAAATGTAATGATTATGTAACGTAGCATTCAATGTCATTTATTGCCCATAATAACCTTATTATGACAAAAGCAAGACACTTACATCCGAAATAGCTATAAAAGGAGAGTACTGAACAGTTGTAGGAGGACAAAAAAGATCATCTGAATATACTTTGGTTTACTTGTTTTATTGAATTATATTTCGGCTATCCAAATTACTTTCTTTTATACATTCTTGCGATTATCAGTAACCCGTGTCCTTCTAAATAGCTTTAGTCAAAATTCCATTTTTTGGTTAAACACTAGGTACCCCTCCACTATACTCGCGGTACACCTGGCATAGCCAGCGTTACCGTTTTCGCGTGACAATCAAGAATAGCATAATGGGGCGACAACCAATCCATGCCCAGAATAACATCAAAGTCTACTATGCTGAGCAATAACAAATCGGCTCTGGTCTCAAAACCACTAAGAGCAATCAAACACGACCGATAAACACGGTCCACAATAAGAGAATCTCCAACAGGAGTAGAAACATAAGCAGGAGAGCTTAAAGAATCCCGAGATACGCCCAAATATGGGGCAAAATAAGAGGACACATGAGAATAAGTGGAGCCTGGATCGAATAGAATCGATGCATCTCTATGAAAGACCAGGATAGTACCTGTGATGACAGAATCAGAGGCAACAACCTCAGTACGGGCAAGGAGGGCATAGTATCTGGCCTGGCCTCCCCCTCGAGGGCGACCTCTATCTTTCCGACCTCCACCTCTAGCTGGCTGAGTAGGTGGGGTAGCAACTGGTGCTGTGATCATAGCCTTAGAACTCTGCGGGGCATGCTGTGGCTGAGAAGTCTGTGGAGGTGCACCCCTCCTAAGTCTGGGGCAATCCCTCACCATATGGCGTGCCACCTGTTGATACCCAATTTTTTCCCATATACTTTTAATACATAGTACATATGAATTTATAAGCATGCATAAGTTTTTTTTTGTATAATAATTTTTTTGTAGTTTTAAGAGCTCCAAAAACCAATTTATTTCTTCTCTTTTATTTATAAAATATCCAGTAAATATCCTTCAAATTATTTTTTGTGGTGATTTAGTCATATAAATTCTATTGATGCCGGCATAGTGTTTAAACATTTTCAGTGCATTTTTATAATTGCGTTTACATTTTTTAAGCTAATTTGCATATATTTGCAATACTAGCCGTACTAATCCATAATTACATTGTTGATGCATGAAATGATCTCTTATATTTTTAAATAGTTAAATAACTATTTTAAATTATTTTAGTACATGAAATTATTTTTTTAGAAATCATTTATTATTTCTAATAAATTATATAGTATTAAAATGGCTATTTAAAACATGGCCTAATTTTATTTCAAGTTTAGCCCCAATCCAACCCCAACCTAACCCAATTACCAGCCCCTATACTCAATTAAATTACCTGGCCCACACCCCAAATACCCGATCCGGTCCCCCACACCCTTTAATCCCGACCGTTGATCATAAAGATCAACGGCCACCATCAACCCTTCCTAAATAAACCCAAAAGACCCCCAAACCCTATCATTTTCTATACACGCGGCGCCCTGAAAACCCCTCTGCTCTCAAACGCTCTCAACCTAACCCTAGTTCAATCTCATTGACCTTCATTTATGGCTGTCTCCGGTGACCTCTCATAATCCCCAAGCCTCCAATGGCCACTCTCATGTCGTTCTTGCCATCTCTAAGGCCCTCGAGGGATCAAGGCTATGTCGAGTTGCATCTAGGGTTCATCTCTCGCCTGTTCCAGGCCATTCCGGTGTGATTTTGAGTGAGATCGTCCTATATTAGCTACGATCTATGGTTTTCTAAACAGGTTTCTTCACCTCTATATGGTTCTCCTCGAAACCCTAATTTCTTTTCTAAAACCTCCTAGATCTGTACAGATCTAAGGTGATTTGAGTTTGTTTCATGTGAGTTTTACAATAGCCTTGAGATTCTTTACAAGAATCGTATGATTTCAAGCAATTTTTTCATCTTTTCCTAAACCTAGGGTTTCCGGAATTTCTTTTTTAAAAATCGTTTAATGATTTTTTGTGTGTAATCTCCCGCTTCTCATATATTTTGACTGATTTTATGAGTCTGCTACAACCTTAACTCGTTTGTACCAAAAGCCCTGATTTTTGGGGTTCTTCGTTTGGTTTCTAAGTATTAGTACATCTGATTGTGTTCTTGCCTTGGGGTTCATGTGATTTCTCATGACTTTCTTGCCCTAATATGCTTCTACTGAATTTCTTAGTGTTACTTTTCACAGATTCTATTTACTTGTGTTCATACTGACTATTCATGCAAGACTTGTATACTTCTCCTTGAATTAGTGTCGTTTAACTATAGGTTTTGTCAAAGCTGTGTGAAATCCTGACTATTCATGCTCTACCTCATTTTATATGCTAAGCATGTTGCCTCTTTCATGACTTTCTGAACCCTTGATTACTCTGAATCGCTTATTTCTTGGTTTAATTTGAACCCTTTTCCATTTAACTCTTGATTTTTACCTCTCTATTTGATTTGACCGAGTTGCTTGCCTTAATTGTTTTTCCCTGCCTTGTTTGTATTCCGCTGATTATTACTGATTTGTTTTCTTAATTAGACTGCTGTGCATTTACCCCCAATTACCTATTCTATACCTAAAACTTTTCTTGATTCTTTTCCTTAAATACCTAGCATGATGTCCCATTGATTTGCTTGTCCCTTGATTAAGGGAAGATCTTGCTGATTTACATGTGACTGTCCTGATTTACTACTTAATTGATCTCTTACCTTATGTGTCAAGCTTTTGATTACTATATAAACCTCCTATTCTTTTAGTTCTAGAAAAAAGACAGAACGAACACTAGTTCAAAACTCTCTCTTATACTTAAAGCTTTCTGCTCTTTCTGTTACTTGCTACTTCCATTGAACTAGTCGGCTGTAAGCCAAGGCTAGTTATTGCACTACACTGTTCTATACTTTGTGTCTGCACTCCTTAACCGGTATGTCCTGATTTAGTTACAAGTTCAAAACTCTATGTGCTCTCTTACTACATTAGTTTACTTATTTCCAGTCTTATTCCTGTCTATCACTTGGCTTTTCGATATGTAACTAGCATGCTTAAGTCCTGGTTTCATTTAGCATATATGAGTTCTACCCGTTCAAATTATGATTAACATGTCTGATGACTTGGCTATTGCTTTCTCTAGCATGTCTCAATCTCTACTCCATGTACGTATGATTGAATGTCTGTCTGTTTGTTTACCTAGTTCCTTATGGTAATTTACTTTGCTAGGTTATTTACTACCCCCTAAGTACTTCTTACTCTATGTTCAACTCTGCCTAGTATAACTATGTTCTCAACTTTTTGTTCTATATCTGTCCTATAGCTATGTGATCGACTCCTAAACTTCTGTGCTTTTGTTGTTACATTAATATGTTCTATGTGTTCCCCCTGCCCTTTCCCTTGGATGAAGTCTATGTGTTCTATGATTTGCTCTCTGATTTTTTTTAAAAAGATAATGCTCATGTTTTCTCAAAGTATTTCTACTCTAACTATGTTCTGACTTTCGTAAAAGTTCATTCTAATTACTAAAACCTTCTTTCTATTGTTGGCCAAACTCTTTCAAAGTCATCATACACTCTCACATTACTCCTAGAATATTAGGCTCTGCCCCTATGGCATGTGTACTGCTTTGAGATCCTTGAGATCTCTCTGAACTCTGGCATGTCAGAGCTGGCCTTTCCACACTGCACCCAAATCAGTTATTGTTGGAGAAATGGTCTAGGTGTGAGCACTGCCCGGGATCCTTGAGGTCCTAAGGGAATTCTGACACACCTAGACATGATATTGTCTATGGACTTTGGCATCTGAGGCTATTGGAGGCTTGGGAAGTCATTTGGGCCGGCTTCAGGCTCCCTATTGTTAACTTCTTCTTTTTCTTTATTTGTTTATGTAATTTATTCAGCTGGTCTGTAATAATTATTTGTAAACAACATTGGAGTGATTAGTGAAAAGGGCTGGGTAGTAACATATCTGTTGGGTAGCTCGGGTAGATACCATGCCTATAGGATTGTGTTAATGCATTTGCTATGTTTTGCTTTATTCCTACAACATTAGAAACCATGCCTAAAGGATCTAAATGGCTCTAATAATAGAAATCATGCTTATAGGGTTAAAATTAACTTTACAATTAGATATCATGCCTATAGAGTGTAAAGTGATTGAGTTCAGTTTCTGTTACAGCATATATTTACATTCATCTCACTAGAAATCATGCCTATAAGTTCGAATCAGTTCTTTACAATTAGATACTATGCCTATTGGAATTAAAATCTGTTCTAGTAGAAATCCTGCTTATAGAACTTAAAATAAGTTTAGTTAAACTAATCGGTTTAGTTCATAGTTCATTCTGAACTGGTTTAGTCAACTGTCCGTTTCTGTGAATGAGTTTTCAAGCACTGCCTTAATTAATACTGCTAGAAAGCATGTCTATATGATCTCAAGTGTCTGTTTAAAAAATTGTTCACTGTTTTATTGCATCAATGAAGATATCATGCTCTTAGGACCTCATTGTTCTGCGTTTAGGCAAGCCTCTAGGGCGATTTAAATACTGCAACTATGAAGCTGTGTTTTGTTAGTTAAAACTGTTCAGATATAATATGTTTGAATCAGTAGGCAAGCTAAATAGGATTCTTACACTTTGTCCTAATTCAATACTGTATAATCCCTGCTCACCTAGATATCATGTTCTAGGATTTTCTCTTAAAATGCTTGATGTTGTATGAAGACGTGCATTTACTTGTTATATTATTAGAGGTAACTGTGAGTCTGTAATTTGTTCTCTTTAAATGCAGTCCTAATTGTTCTTGATTGACGCCTAGAATTTTATCCATTAAAACCTTAGGAAGGTCTAGAACTGTCCAAAAAATAGAGGTCCTAAATACCCCAGGGCCATGAGGAAGGGATGGGTAGTGCACGCATATAACATTTTCAAGGTTGCTAGAACGCTTTAGGCTATGAACAAGGGGAGGGAATTGGGTAGAAAGGATATGATGACTACGCGCTAATGTCACGTGTAGCCGCTCAGTGAGGAGCGATTACCGGGCATTTCATGGGGTGATCTTGTAGGATAACCAACCTAGGACCCCTTTTCCCAATTCCCGATGTTTAAACTTTGCTTTTTCCCTATACGTGCAATTTGTTCAAGTATTTCCTTTGTCTCTTTGTTTGAGTCATACAATGTCCAAAGCATGCCCTTAATTGCAATTATGTGTTTAAACTATTTATTTATTAAAAGGACTAATTCGTAAGTATAAGTTCGACCGGGACCCACCATTGTGGACCGAGAGGGGTGCCTAACACCTTCCCCTCAAGGTTATTTCGATCCCTTACCCTAAATCTCTGGTAATGCAAACTAGTCCATGAGTTAATTGCTCAAGGTGCCCTAACACACCATAATCCGTTAGGTGGCGACCCTTCAAAAACCCAAAAAAGGAAACGAGTCGATTCCCCCATAGAATGTCGAAACCCAGACTTCTCCCCACGAGGAGGGGAAAAAGGGGGCGCGACAGCATGGCGACTCCGCTGTGGATATTTAGGCTCTTACCATAATGAACTTTTTTTTTATGAATCAGTTGAAGCATACTTTATCCCACATACCCTTTCCTTTTATTTGAATTTAGCTGTTTATTTTTAAGCATTTATGATTTCTTTATTTTCTAAAACTGACTTGTCTCTTTGTTTTCTTTCTGTAACTGTCTTTCAATTGTTTAAATACTGCATTTATTATTTTCACGTGCAAATACCTGAAAACATTCTATTTATTGTTGCATATACTCCACATCATATTCCACTCGTGCGTATCAAATCCTATAGCAATGCTTGATGAGTGGTTGCGCTCTTCCTATTTATTACCCTTAAATTCGGAAAGGCTTATTTGCGGTAAAATTAGTCGATTAGCGGTGCAGTCGACGGTTCCGTGCCTTTCCCCCTCAAGTTTTCCACTTGAGGGTACCGGTCTTGACCCCCATAATAACCTTACTCTGGTTGAAATTGTGCATGCATCATGGTCAAACTTAGTCGGAATAATATGTTATCCGCATAATAATCCTTTAAGACGAGCCTTATCCAAAAGTCCATCGGGGTTTCCATAATCCCAACGGACACAACCACGTTCTGTGCATTAGTTTGGAGAACTAAATGCCAATATGTTAATCATGAATTTATAAATAGTTGAGTCTGGTGGGGGATAAGGGACTAACCCGTTTGTTTTGCAGAAAATAAGGCACGAGGTCCCCAGATTCGGTATGGTTAGCAACATCCCACCATTGCTACTAGATTGGTGGGATTCCTCAAGTGACAAGAAACACTAAGAAAGTACTTGGGCTATCTACCTTCTCTACTAGACATTGAGCCAAACAAGAGGTTGATCGAGGCTGCCACTTTATTTTGTGATAGTGAAAGGGTTGTGTTTCGTTTTGGCGACATAGAAATAACACCACTTCTAGAGGAAATTGGAGGGCTTGCGGGATTGACTTGGGATAGCCCCGGGTTATTGGTGCCGGAGAACTGTACCGGTAAAGGGTTCTTAAAGATGATGGGGTTGAAGAAAAATGCTGACTTGAGATGCCTGAACGAATGTTACATACCCTTCGAGTATTTGCGTGAGAGGTACGGCCATAGCAAGTCCTTCCGTACTTACCATGATGAGATCTCTCTCACTTCTCTGGGCCATATCCACCGCAGAGTGTTCATGTTCATTGTATGCTTCTTGGGCCTGATAGTGTTCCCAATGAAAAAGGAAAGAGGGGTCCAGCATTTCGAGGGATGTAACCTGTTGCTGCAGTTTTGGTTACTAGAATTATCTTCAAAAAGGCCAATATCGCCAGAATTCCCGCGAAGGGCTTGAAATGAACATATTGCCTTCCATCACCCTAAGCGGATGAGCTACATTCCGGAAAGGTTTGCTCAGCCGGAGAGTGCCAAAGAGTGGGTGGAATTTTTCGACAATCTGACCGAGGAGCAAGTGCAATGGATGTTTGAGTGGTTCCCAATGGACGAATTTATCATCAGATCCAGGGACGCTCTACACTTGGTGCTGATTTGGTTGAGAGGGATATACCCCTATGTCCCTATCCGAGTCATGAGGCAAGCGGGCAGCAGACAGGTTATACCAAGGGTTGTCAAGATGAGCCATTTCAGAGCAGACTTTCAAGACGACGACGTTCCTTACAAGTGCCAAGCCCAGCATATGTGGCACTGCAAAATCATTATGGAAAAGAACACCATTGAGCTTGACAGGTATCATGCAGGTTGCGAACCTCTCTATCCGGCGTGGTTAGAAGACAATCTAAAAGGAATGGTGATGCCCGGAACCGGTCGAGGGAATAGAATCATAGACGAAGAAGCTGAAGCTCAAGTCAAGTACAACAGGCTGCGCAAGAGGGTCCACGACTCTGAGAATGAGCACCGGGAAATACATGAGAGGAATGTGAGGTTGATTGAAGAATGGAAAGAAATGGCAGTCATTTCCAACAGGAAGCTGGAATATCTGGAGCGAGGAATAGTGGAACTGGAGGGTAAGGTCATAAAGAGGATTGAGGATTGCCAGAACGCTGAAGGAGCTGAAGGAGGACATATGGCCAGAGCATACTTGCTGCTGGTTCTGCGCGAGCTGGGAGACTTGTATGATGGAGTCAGGATGATCGAATCTGTGGAGGTCCTTCTGGGACCAAATAGGCTAGATTTACTTGCTTTCCTAAAATGATATAAGGCCAAGTGCTAGTAGTAACTTATCTTTTTCTATTATCTTAGTGTCGTTTTGGGATTCGTCTATTTTTATATTATGAAATGAGGCATTTGTTGGCATCTAAGTTCTCCAAATCTATTTGTCGCTAGGCCTACCTCGGGCACAACGAGGATCCCAAATTAGGATGCGAATTTACATTCCCGCAATACGTGTTTAAATACTGCAACATTTCAAAATCCCCACTGACTTGTTACCTTTTTTGTTTTTCTTTAGTTTTGATTATTCCCATCCCATTAGGTTGGTTCACTCACACTGGCATCGTCAGCGTATCATACCAGATCTAGAGGCCCTCCACCACCCCCTCCTCTAAGCAATACAAAAAGCAAAGGGAAAACAAAAATGGATGACTTAAGTGGTATTCGAAAGGAGAATGTTGAGAACGCAGAAACTTCAGACGGTCGGAGTACACCAGCACCAAATGATCTAGTTATGAGATTGGAACAAAAGATACTGGAGCTACAAGGGGAGCTAGAGCAGGTTTGCAACTTGGCAAACTTATAACTCACCCTGAATGTCCCCGACATCAACTAACAAAACACAAAGAACCCAGCACCTCCCCAAAACACATCAAATCAACACCCACAAAACCCTCCTGCACCACATCAATACCCAACCCCACCTCAAAATCTCAATCCCTTACCAATACCAACTCCACCACACCACCACCACAAATCAAACCAACCGCCACTTACCACACTCCCCGAAACACACCACAACCCATCCCCGACCCTCAAAACTCAACCAACGACCATCACTACACCCAAGTCCCTGGCACTCATCAGAAAAACCCCATATATGTGGAGACCATACCTCACTCTACTCAGCCCACTTCCTATCCACGAGAATCCTCAGAGAAAGACCAGCTCATTAAAAACATAGCTGAAGAACTCAAGAAATTGACAAGCCGGGGTCAGGGTGTCGAAGGCGGCAAAGGAATAGAAGGGTTGAACTATGAAGACTTATGCATACAGCCGGATGTGGAACTGCCGAAGGGGTACAAACCTCCTAAGTTCGAGATGTTCGATGGAACAGGCGATCCTAAAGTCCATCTAAGGACATATTGCGACAAGCTTGTCGGAGTCGTAAACGACGAGAAGATCCGGATGAAACTCTTCATAAGTAGTCTTACTGGTGATGCTTTGTCCTGGTACATTAGCCAGGATCCCAAGAAATGGTCCAATCGGGTAGGTATGGCATTGGATTTCATAGACCGATTCAGGTTCAACACAGAAAATGCACCCGATGTTTTCTACATCCAGAATCTCAAGAAGAAACCCACTGAGACTTTTCGCGAGTATGCTACCCGCTGGAGGTCGGAAGCGGCCAAAGTCAGGCCATCTTTGGACGAAGAATAGATGAACAAGTTCTTCGTCAGAGCACAAGACCCGCAGTATTATGAATGGTTGATGGTTATCAAAAATCATAAATTCTCCGATATCATCAAGCTTGGGGAAATGATTGAGGAAGGCATAAAAAGCGGGATGGTAACGAATTTTGAGGCGTTGCAAGCTACAAATAATGCACTGCAATCGGGCGACATATCAAAGAAGAAAGACGTTGGAGCAGTAATGGTGGCTCAGGGCCCGAAATCTCCCCTTACCTATCGAACACCTCTACCCACATATCAAGCACCTCCATCCACATACCAAGCACCACCACCTACATATCAGCCATTATCTCCCAAATACTCCTATCCAGCCACTATCAATCACACCTATAATTCCCAACCATCTCATTTCCAGTCACCTCCAACTCGCCAAATTTATCCAAGACCAAGACCTAATTTCGACCGCAAGCCACTCAGACAATACACCGCCATCGCTGAACCCATGGACCAACTATATGAAAGATTGAAAGCCGCAGGTTATGTCACTAGAGAATCCATCCCTATGGGTCAATCCTAATAAAACTTGTGTATACTATTCCGGTATGAAGGAGCACACCACTGACGATTGCCAAGCATTGAAAAACAAGATTTAGACACTGATTGACAGCAAAGTTATACAGGCAAAGGAGACTGCACCCAATGTTCCCAACAACCCTCTCCCTGATCATAGAGGTGGTGGAATACATGTGATAGGGACGAACGAAGAATGGGACCCTAAGGGGTTGATTGGGCTCATTTGGGAAGGTGATGACTTCAAACCCCCAGTCACACTTACCCCTCTTATAGTACAGATTCAATCACGAATCGAGGTTGAGGTAGCCACATCAATCCCATTTGAGGTAGAGGTGGCTCCACCAGCGGCCACCCCTGTTCCGTTTGAAGTAGAAGTGGTCGCACCGTTCACAGTGACAGTATCAACCACACCCTCTTTCCACTCAAAAGAGATACCTTGGGATTATGTTGCCGAAGCTAGACGTAAAGGAAAGGCAAAGATGGAGGAATCCGATGCTGCACAAGGAATGACCAGGACCGGGAGAATCTATACCCCTGAGCACCTGGGAGGACCAACTAAGGATGCCACTGCCAAGCAACCTGTCATGGATACGGGGCCAGACGACCTTTGGGGGAAAGTGCAAGCAAAGGAGTATCATGTCATCGATTATTTAAATAAAAACCCAGCTCAGATATCTATCCTGTCACCGTTACAAAATTCAGAAGCACACAAGAACACTTTGATGAAGGTGTTGAGCGAAGCTTACGTGCCTAATAACATCACCAGCGAAGAGATGTCTAATATGGTGGGACAAGTGTTGGAAAGTCACAAAATTACTTTCCATGAGGATGAGTTGTCGCCGGAGGGTCTGAATCACAACAGGGCACTGCACATTACAGTGCGATGCGAAGACTACTTCATTGCCAAGGTCTTGGTCAAGTTCAAGCCTCAATATTTGTCCGTTGGACACTTTGAAAAGATTGGTCAAAGGTTTTCATGAAATACGGACAGGAAGCATGAATGTGAAAGCTTTCGATGGGTCTCAAAGGTCCACGATCGGGGAAATCAACCTTTGCTTGCAAATGGGGCCAACTTGGTTCGACGTCGAGTTTCACATGCTCGACATACCGGCCTCATACAATCTTCTATTAGGCCGACCATGGATCCATGCCGCTGGGGCTGTGGCGTCCACACTACATTAAGCCATAAAGTTCGAATGGAATCGTCAGGAGGTGATCATTCACGGAGATGGGAGTAACCCCATTTACACCAGTCAAACCATCCCAGTTATTGGAAATAGGAGAAGGCTAGGAGGGGAAACCTATCATCACATTGAACGTGTCAACGCCGTCGAAAAAGATAAATTGTGGAGCAGTAAAATAGAAAGCATACTAGCATGGTCTTGGTATGAACCCGGCAAAGGGCTTGGGAAGAATATCCAAGGTATCACTAAGCCAATACAGTTGAAGGGACATTGTACTACCTATGGGCTTGGATATCAATACACATGGATGGAGTATAATGATTGGTCGCCTCTATGGCGTGGACCGTACTACCTTCTTGAGCAACCAGTGCCACGTCTGGATCAAGCCTTTCACCAGGCTGATACAATATGGGGAACTGTAGAAGAGGAAGCATTAGCTAGGTTGAAGAATCTGTTCTTGGAAGATGAAGACATGGACTGCAGTTCAATAATTGAGGAGGAGGAGGAAGAGGGCCTCACTATTCAGATTGCGGAGAGATGAGCTTTTCTCAGGAATTGGACCGCCACACCATCCCGGGCCCGCCGAGTCCCTGGGTAGCTTGGTAAATTTTATTTCTATAGCCATTCTAGGCACTTAAAATTTTCAGTAACTTTGTTTTTGAAGACTTGTTTTGCTTCAAAATAAATGCTCAATTCATCGAGCCATATCAGTTTGGATGTTGTTTAATTTTAATCAAACACATTTGCTCTTTATTATTCATTACTATTTTCTACACTTTCCTTTCTACATCGTTATTATTACTTTTCCTGATGAACTAGTGACCGTAACATGTAACGTGGCAACACAATATGAGGTTAGTGATTCAGACGAAGAAGATGAAATACCTGAGGAAGTTTTTAGGGAGGTGGAAAACTTTGAGAATAAGCCTAAGTACAATCTGGACGAAACCGAAGCAGTAAACTTGGGGGACGCTGAGACCGTCAAAGAGACTCTCATCAGCATTCACTTATCACCAACTGAGAAGGAGTACATCCATTTCCTAAAAGAATATGAGGACATTTTCGCATGGTCATATGATGACATGACAGGTTTGAGCACGTCCATAGTGGCTCAACAGTTACCTACCAATCTAATGTGCCCGCCGGTGAAGCCGAAACTCAGAAAGTTCAAACCAGACATGAGCCTGAAAATCAAGGAGGAGGTTACCAAGCAGATCAAAGCCAAGGTTCTCAAGGTGGTTGAGTACCCAACTTGGTTAGCCAATGTTGTGCCAGTTCCGAAGATAGATGGGAAAGTCAGAGTATGTGTTGACTATCGGGATTTAAATAGAGCAAGTCCCAAGGATGATTTTCCACTGCCAAATATACACATCTTGATCGATAATTGCGCCAAGCATGAACTCCAATCTGTTGTAGATTGCTTCGCAGGTTATCACCAGATTTGGATAGACGAGGAGGACGCAGAGAAAGCAACTTTTATTACACCATGGGGGTATACTGCTACAAGATGATGCCGTTTGGTCTAAAAAATGCAGGGGCTACCTGCATGAGAGACATCACAACCATCTTCCATGATATAATACACAAGGAGACAGAGGTGTACGTGGACGATGTCATTATCAAATCCAAGAAGGCCACAGACCACATAGCAGACTTGAGAAAGTTCTTCGATAGGCTAAGGAGGTACAATTTGAAACTGAACCCCGCAAAGTGTTCATTCGGGGTTCCCGCATGAAAGTTATTGGGATTCATCGTCAGTCATTGAGGGATCGAGCTGGATCCATCTACAGTCAAGGCTATTCAGGAGTTACCACCACCTAAGAGCAAAAAGGACGTGATGAACTTCCTAGGACGTCTCAATTATATCAGTCGATTCATAGCACAGTCCACAGTCATATGTGAACCCATCTTCAAGATGCTGAGGAAAGACACCGAGACAAGCTGGACCGAGGATTATCATAAAGCTTTTGACAAGAACAAGGAGTACCTGTCCACACCACCGGTCCTGGTCCCACCAGAGCCGGGACGACCTTTGCTGCTCTATCTATCTGTATTGGATGAAGCCTTGGGGTGTGTTCTGGGACAACATGACGAGACAGGGAGAAAGGAGCAAGCCATCTACTACTTGAGTAAGAAGTTCACACCTTACGAAGCACGATACTCTCTGCTGGAATGCACTTGCTGTGCTTTGACCTGGACAGCTCAGAAATTGAGGCATTACTTCTGTGCCTACACCACATACCCCATATCCAGGATGGACCCTTTGAAGTATATATTTTAGAAACCCATGTCGACCGGAAAATTGACCAAATGGCAGATACTGTTGAGTGAGTTCGATATCGTCTATGTAACTCAAAAGGCGGTCAAAGGACAAGCATTGGCAGATCATCTTGCTGAGAATCCGGTGGGAGGAGAATACGAACCCTCGAAAATGTATTTTCCTGATGAAGAGGTGTCATTCGTAGGAGAAGACATTACTGAAGCATACGATGGTTGGAGGATGTTCTTTGACGGAGTTGCAAATTTCAAATGAGTGGGCATTGGAGAAGTTTTGGTATCAGAAACAGGACAACATTATTCGGTATCTGCTAAACTCAGATTTCCCTGCACTAACAACATGGCAGAGTATGAGGCCTGCATACTAGGACTCCACATGGCAGTCGACATGAACATTCAAGAGCTGCTAATAATTGGGGATTGAGATTTGCTTGTGCACCAGGTACTAGGAGAGTGGGCCACCAAGACTTCCAAGATATTGCCATATCTGCACCATGTGCAGGAATTGAGAAAGAGGTTCACAAAGATAGAGTTTCGGCATGTACCCAGAATTCAGAATGAGTTTGCCGATGCATTGGCCACCTTGTCATCTATGATACAGCATCCAAACAAGAATTATATTGATCCTATTCCGGGGAGGATCCATAATCAGCCGACATATTGCACTCATGTCGAGGAAGAAACAGATGGAAAGTCTTGGTTACATGACATCAAGGAGTATTTATCGAAGGGAGAATATCCGGAGCATGCAAATCACACTAAGAAATGCACACTCCGGAGATTGTCCAATCACTTCTTCCACAGCGGAGAAAACTTGTATAGAAGAACTCCAGATTTGGGTTTACTAAGATATGTCGACGTAAAGGAAACTTCTAAGCTACTTGAGGATGTACATGCTGGGACCTGTGGCCCGCACATGAATGGTTTCGTCTTGGCCAAAAAGACACTGAGGGCCGGTTACTTATGGATGACCATGGAGACCGATTGTGTCCAGTACGTCCGCAAATGCTACCAATGTCAAATGCATGCCGATATGATAAAAGTACCGCCAAATGAGCTCAATTCAACAAGCTCACCCTGGCCGTTCGCCGCCTGGTGAATGGATGTCATTGGTCCGATTGAGCCCACTGCTTCAAATGGACATAGGTTTATTCTGGTAGCCATTGATTACTTCACAAAATAAGCAGAGGCTACATCTTAGAAAGCTGTAACCAAGAAAGTCATCGCAGACTTTGTCAAAGACCGTATTGTTTGCCGATTCGGAGTTCCTAAGTCTATTGTTACTAATAATGCCGCTAACCTCAACAGTGATCTCATGAAAGCTATGTGTGAAACTTCCAAAATCAAGCACAAGAATTCCACAGCCTACAGACCTCAGATGAATGGAGCCGTAGAAGCCTCCAACAAAAACATCAAGAAGATACTAAGGAAGATGGTAGAAAACCACAAAAAATGGCATGAGAAGCTACCTTTTGCTTTATTGGGATAGCGCACTACAGTTCACATATCAACCGGGGCAACTCCCTACATGTTGGTTTCTGGTACCGAGGCTGTCATCCCAGCCGAGGTGGAGATTTCTTCTTTAAGGATCATACAGGAGGCTGAACTCCGCGATGCAGAGTGGATGAGGAGTCACTATGAACAATTGGCCCTTATCGATGGAAGGAGGATGAATGTAGTATGTCATGGCCAACTTTATCAGAATATAATGTCCAGAGCTTTCAACAAAAGAGTCAAACCGAGACAATTTGCACCGGGACAGCTAGTGCTGAAGAAGATCTTCCCACATCAAGATGAAGCCAAAGGGAAAATATCTTCCAATTGGCAAGGCCTGTACATGGTTCACAGGGTGCTGACAGGAGGAGCACTCATATTTGCAGAAATGGATGGAGAAATCTGGCCAAAACCAATCAATTCAGATGCAGTCAAGAGATACTATGCTTAGATTATTTACATTTCCTCATGTGAAGTAATTGAACTATGCTTGACCTGATTCCCGTTTAAGAGGGGATACGTAGGCAGCCTTATGGGTTCGATCATATCATAATAAAATTTCCATTTTCCCCAAGATCAGAAACTGGGGCAGAATTTTGAGGAGGTCCCTCAAAATTCCGGAGCAAGTCCAGCCGACGCCAACATTTGTCAGACGGTCAGAAATCAGTTAAGAAACCGGGGTAGAATTTTGAGAAGGATTCTCGAAATTCCGAAGAAGATTCAACAAGGCCTATTATCTGCAAACGGTCAAAAGATCATCTACCAAACTGGGGCAGAATTTTGAGGAGGACCCACAAAATTCCAATATAAGAGAGCTGCAATGCCTTTGAGATGTGTTACAGTCACTGGTTCATCTAATACTTAATATTTCAATATGTTTCTAAATAACTCTGTTTTATCACTAATTGCATATTTTCGAAAACTCTATTTCCATAACAGTCAGGTTATCCAGTAAACTCAAAAGGCCTCCAGAACGGAGCAAAGCAGGGCAAGCAGACGAAGCACGAACCAACCTCCCCCCCACAAAACTTACAATTTATCTTTGAACGCAGGCACAGTTGACGTAACGATAGTATTCGCAAACATGTGTACACAGAGAGAATTCACTATCGATCCGGCCATCAGACACTAAATATATCTCCGGCTAAGAAATATACTACTTTTTGCTACTCGCTCTTTGCATATTACTAAGCTTTGTCCTGCATATGTGCATGAGGCTAATCCTTGCCACCATCTGCATGAGGCTAATCCTTGCCTCCATCCGCATGAGGCTAATCCTTTGCTACACATTTGCATGAGGCTAATCCCTGCCTCCCTATCTGCATGAGGCTAATCCCTACCTCCACATTTGCATAAGGCTAATCCCTGCCTCCATATTTGCATGAGGCTAATCCCTGCCTCCACAATTTGCATGAGGCTAATCCCTGCCTCCACATTTGCATGAGGCTAATCCCTGCCTTCCTATCTGTATGAGGCTAATCCCTGCCTCCACAATTTGCATAAGCCTAATCCCTGCCTCCACATTAGCATGAGGCTAATCCTTGCCTCCATCTGCATGAGGCTAATCCCTGCCTCCACAATTTGCATGAGGCTAATCCCTGCCTTCACATTTGCATGAGGCTAATCCCTGCCTCCATACCTACATGAGGCTAATCCCTGCCTCCATACCTGCATGAGGCTAATCCCTGCCTCCACGATTTGTATGGGGCTAATCCCTGCCTCCCTATCTGCATATGGCTAATCCCTGCCTCCCCATTTGCATGGGACTAAGCATTGTCCCTCTTTGCACAAATATTGCTCTATTTCTAGTCCCACCTATTTGCTTTTCAATCGGGCTAAGCTCTGCCCTCCATTTCACAAGACTAAACCTTGTCTTGTTAACATCATATTATTGCATCTCATGGGCTGAAATATCGCCAATCTATCCAAAGGCGTCATAGTCTAAAAGGCATCATCCTCATAGCCGGAAGACACCACGCCATGGCCTGAGGATCCCTCAAATTTGCATATCATTATTCAAAGGCGTCATGGTTCGGAGGCACCATCTTCATGGCCCGAGAACACCATCTCATGGCCTGCAAATCCCTCACTAAACAATTCATGGCTCAGGACATCATGGTCTGAGGACGTCATCCTTAACCGTCCAAAGACAACTTTCATGGTCCAAAGGGAATCTGCATCATGTTTAAATTTCCGCACAAATACATGTCGGCAACATCTTTTCATCTGCAGGCGACTAACAAGCAACCGCTATCCTAGCAGGAGAGACCTTGCTCCAGTTCCCTCAAACTGTTTCAAACCTTAACCGCTCACTATAGTTTTAAGAGCTCCAAAAACCAATTTATTTCTTCTCTTTTATTTATAAAATATCCAGTAATTATCCTTCAAATTATTTTCTGTGGTGATTTAGTCATCTAAATTCTTTATTGATGCCGGCAAAGTATTTAAACATTTTCAGTGCATTTTTGTAATTGCGTTGACATTTTTAAGCTAATTTGCATATATTTGCAATACTAGCCCTACTAATGCATAATTACATTGTTGATGCATAAAATGGTCTTTTATATTTTTAAAATGTTAAATAACTATTTTAAATCATTTTAGTACACGAAATTATTTTTTCATAAATCATTTATTATTTCATAAATTATATAGTATTAAAATGGCTATTTAAAATATGGCCTAATTTTATTTCAATTTTAACCCCGATCCAACCCAAACCTAACCCAATTACCAGCCCCAGTACTCAATTAAATTACCCGACCCACACCCCTAACACCCGATCCGGTCCCCCACACCCTTTAATCCCGGCTGTTGATCATAAAGATCAACAACCACCATCAACCCTTCCTAAAATAAACCCAAAAGACCCCCAAACCCTATCATTTTCTATACACCCGCCGCCCTGAAAACCCCTCTGCTCTCGAACGCTCTCAACTTAACCCTAGTCCAATCTCACTGTCCTTCATCTATGGCTATCTCCGGTGACGTCTCATCACCCCCAGGCCTCCAATGGCCTCTCTCATGTCGTTCTTGCCATCTCTAAGGCCCTCAAGGGACCAGGGCTATGTCGACTTGCATCTAGGGTTCATCTCTCGCCTGTTCCAGGCCATTCCGGTGTGATTTTGAGTGACATCGTCCTATATTAGCTACGATCTATGGTTTTCTAAATAGGTTTCTTCTTATCTGTATGGTTCTATTCGAAACCCTAATTTCTTTTCGAAAACCTCCTAGATCTGTACAGATCTAAGGTGATTTAAGTTTGTTTCATGTGAGTTTTACAATAGCCTTGAGATTCTTTACACGAATCGTATGATTTCAAGCGATTTTTTCATCTTTTCCTAAAACTAGGGTTTCCGAAATTTCTTTTTTAAAAATCGTTTAATGATTTTTTGTGTTTAATCTCCTGCTTCTCATATATTTTGACCGATTTTATGAGTCTGCTACAACCTTAACTCGCTTGTACCAAAAGCCCTGATTTTTGGGGTTCTTCGTTTGGTTTCTGAGTATTAGTACATGTGATTGTGTTCTTGCCTTGGGGTTCTTGTGATTTGTCGTGACTTTCTTGCCCTAATATGCTTCTACTGAATTTCTTGGTGTTACCTTTCACTGATTTTATGTACTTGTGTTCATACTAACCATTCATGCAAGACTTGTATACTTCTCCTTGAATTAGTGTCGTTTAACAATGGGTTTTGTCAAAGTTGTGGGAAATCCTGACTATTCTTTCTCTACCTCATTTTATATGCTAAGCATGCTGCCTCTTTCATGACTTTCTGAACCCTTGATTACTCTGAATCCCTTATTTCTTGGTTTAATTTGAACCCTTTTCCATTTAACTCTTAATTTTTACCTCTCTATTTGATTTGACCGAATTGCTTGCCTTAATTGTTTTTCCCTGCCTTGTTTGTATTCAGCTGATTATTACTGATTTGTTTCCTTAATTAAACTGTTGTGCATTTACCCCTAATTACCTATTCTATACCAAAAACTTTACTTGATTATTTTCCTTAAATACCTAGCATGCTATCACGTTGATTTGATTGTCCTTGGATTAAGGGAAGATCTTGCTGATTTACATGTGACTACCTTGATTTACTACTTATCTTTTACCTTATGTGTCAAGCTTTTGATTACTATATAAACCTCCTATTCTTTTAGTTCTAGAATAAAGACAGAACGAACACTAGTTCAAAAACTCTCTCTTATACTTAAAGCTTTCTGCTCTTTCTGGTACTTGCTACTTCCATTGAACTAGCCGGCTGTAAGCCAAGGCTAGTTATTGCACTACATTGTTCTATACTTTGTGTCTGCACTCTTTAACTGGTATGTCCTGATTTAATTACATGTTCAAAACTCTATGTGCTCTCTTACTGCATTAGTTTACTGATTTCCAGTCTTAATTCCTGTCTATCACTTGGATTTTCGATATGTACCTAGCATGTTCAAATCCTGGTTCCACTTAGCGTATATGAGATCTACCCGTTCAACTTATGATTAACATGGCTGATGACTTGTCTATTGCTTTCTCTAGCATGTCTCAATCTAACTCTACTCCATGTATGTATGATTGACTGTCTGTCTGTTTGTTTACCCAGTTCCTGATGGTAATTTACTTTTCTAGGTTATTTACTACCCCCTAAGTACTTCTGACTCTATGTTCAACACTACCTAGTATAACTATGTTCTCAACTGTTTGTTCTATATCTGTCCTATAGCTGTGTGTTCGACTCCTAAACTTCTATGCTTTTGTTCTTACATTAATATGTTCTAGGTGTTCCCCCTACCCTTTCCCTTGGATGAAGTCTATGTGTTCTATGATTTGCTCTCTGATTTAAAAAAAAAGATATTCCTCATGTTTTCTCAAACTATTTCTACTCTAACTATGTTCTGACTTTCGTAAAGTTCCTTCTAATTACTAAAACCTTCTTGCTATTGTTTACCAAACTCTTTCAAAGTCATCATACACTCTCACATTACTCCTAAAATATTAGGCTCTGTCCCTCTGGCATGTATACTGCTTTGAGATCCTTGAGATCTCTCTGAACTCTGGCATGTCAGAGCTGGCCTTTCCACACTGCACCCAAATCAGTTATTGTTGGAGAAAAGGTCTATGTGTGAGCACTGTCCGGGATCCTTGAGCTCCTTAGGGAACTCTGACACACCTAGACATGATGTTGTCTATGGACTTTGGCATCTGAGGCTATTGGAGGCTTGGGAAGTCATTTGGGCCTGCTTCAGGCTCCCTATAGTTAACTTCTTCTTTTTCTTTATTCGTTTATGTAATTTATTCAGCTGGTCTGTAATAATTATTTGTAAACAACATTGGGGTGATTAGTGAAAAGGGCTGGGTAGTTACATATCTGTTGGTAGCTCGGGTAGATACCATGCCTATAGGATTGTGTTAATGCATTTGCTATGTTTTGCTTTATTCCACAATATTAGAAACCATGCCTATAGGATCTAAATGGCTCTAATAATAGAAATCATGCTTATAGGGTTAAAATTAACTTTACAATTAGATATCATGCCTACAGAGCGTAAATTGATTGAGTTCAGTTTCTGTTACAACATATATTTACATTCATCTCACTAGAAATCATGCCCATAAGTTCGAAAATCAGTTCTTAATAATTAGATACTGTGCCTATCGGAATTAAAATCAGATCTAGTACAAATCCAGCCTATAGAACTTAAAATCAGTTTAGTTAAAAGAATCGGTTTAGTTCATGTTAGTTCATTCTGAATTGGTTTAGTCAACTGTCCGCTTCTGTGAATGAGTTTTCAAGCACT
The DNA here is from genome assembly GCF_001879085.1 of Nicotiana attenuata. NCBI lineage: Eukaryota > Viridiplantae > Streptophyta > Magnoliopsida > Solanales > Solanaceae > Nicotiana > Nicotiana attenuata. The sequence continues at coordinate 64,354 of NW_017674654.1, read as the reverse complement.
GCCTTAATTAATACTGCTAGAAAGCATATCTATAAGATCTCAAGTGTCTGTTTAAAAAATTGTTCACTGTTTTACTGCATCAATGAAGATATCATGCTCTTAGGACCTCATTGTTCTGCGCTTAGGCAAGCCTCTAGGGCGATTTAAATTCTGCACCTATGAAGTTGTCTTTTGTTATTTAAAACTGTTCAGATTTAATACGTTTGAATCTGTAGGCAAGCTAAATAGAATTCTTACACTTCGTCCTAATTCAATACTGTATAATCCCTACTCACCTAGATATCATGTTCTAGGATTTTCTCTTAAAATGCTTGACTATTGTCCGAAGACGTGCATTTACTTGTTATATTTGTGGAGGTAACTGTGTGCTTGTAATTTGTTCTCTTTAAATGCAGTCCTAATTGTTCTTGATTGACGCCTAGACTTTTATTCTTTAAAATCTTAGGAAGGTCTAGAACTGTCTAAAAAATAGAGGTCCTAAATACCTCCAGGGCCATGAGGAAGGGATGGGTAGTGCACGCATAGGACATTTTCAAGGTTGCTAGAACGCTTTAGGCTATGACCAAGGGGAGGGAATTGGGTAGTAAGGATATGATGACTACGCGCTAATGTCACATGTAGCCCCTCACTGAGGAGTGATTACCGAGCATTGCGTGGGGTGATCCTGTAGGCTAACCAACCTAGGACCCCTCTTTCCCAATTCCCGATGTTTAAACTTTGCTTTTTCCCTATACGTGCAATTTGTTCAAGTCTTTCCTTTGTCTCTTTACTTGAGGCATATAATGTCCAAAGCATGCCCTTATTTGCAATTATGCGTTTAAACTATTTATTTATTAAAAGGACTAATTCATAAGTATAAGTTCAGCCGGGACCTACCATTGTTGACCGAGAGGGGTGCCTAACACCTTCCCCTCAAGGTTATTTCGAGCCCATACCCTAAATCTCCGGTAATGCAAACTAGTCCATGAGTTATTTGCTCAAGGTGCCCTAACACACCATAATCCGTTAGGTGGCGACCCTTCAAAAACCCAAATTCCCAAAAGGAAACGAGTCAATTCCCCCATGGAATGTCGAAACCCGGACCTCTCCTCGCGAGGAGGGAAAAAGGGGGCTCGACATCACCAGACTGAAAACAAGCTCTGGGAAGACGTGGTGGCTATGACTAACTCGGTCCAGGTCTGCTGGACTGACCACTGGAAGCACCCTGTGCAGGAGGCGCACTAGATACTGGTGGCGCATAATAAGGCTCCTAAGGTCTGATAGGAGCTGGAATACCACTGGCTGCTGGAAGAGTTGAATGAACAGGGCAACTCATATAACCCCTGCCATGATGACCTGCAGGTTGGGCACGGGCACCAGAATAATGGCCCGACTCTCGAAACCTCTTGGCCTGCCTCTCCTCTCTATCCTTAGCATGCATACCCTCAATCCTCCTAGCAATGCTCACCACCTGCTGATAAGAAATATCCATCTCCAACTCATAAGCCATGCTAGACCTGATGCTGGAAATAAGCCCCTCAATAAACCGACGAACCTTCTCGCGAACAGTAGAAACCAAAGATGGTGCATGTCTAGCCAAGTCGGTGAAACGCACAACATACTCTGAGATAGTCATAGTACCCTGGCGCAAGTGCTCAAACTCTGCACGCCAAGTGTGAGGCTCTGGGGAACATACTCTCTCGTGAACATATCTGAAAAGTGAGCCCAAGTCAGGGAAGCTGCCTCATCTGGACTGTCTAACTCATAAGCACGCCACCACTGATAGGCGGCTCCTCAAAGCCGGAAGGTGGTGAAGGAAACCCCGCTCGATCCTGATATACCCATCGTACAGAGGATATGGTAGCACTCCTCTAGAAATCCAAGAGCATCATCAAGGCTAGTCCACTGAATGTAGGAGGCTGATACTTCTTGAACCTCTGAAGCCTCTTCTGCTCCTCCTCTGAAGCTACTGCCCTCTCCTCGGGCTGAGCTGAGGCTACCGGCTGTACAAGAATAATCTCTGGGACCTGATCAACATGCACTCGCTGCTCAGGAGTGCGGGCGGCGGGAGTTCGTGCTCCTCCCCCGGCCTGGGATGTAGCTGCAGCAAGGGGAAGCAACCCTGTCTGAGCTAGAGTGGTGTACATAGTCATAAACTGCGCCAGAGTCTCCTGGAGTGCTGTCGTAGTAGTAGTAGACGTATAAGGTGTCTGGGCTCCTGCTGGAACTGCTGGTGGCACCTCGGTGGCAGCTCGTGCGGGTGCTCTGGCTGCACCACGTGCGCGTCCTCGGCCTCTACCCCGGCCCCGGCCTCTGACGGCTCTAGTAGGGGGCGCGGGGGCCTGATCATCTCGGGTAGCACGTGTCCTCACCATTTGTGAGAGAATAGAAGACATAAGTTTAGAATTGTGATATCAAAAATCTCCCACGACAAGGAAATCAAATGAAGTGGAACTTTCCCAACAGTTACATAGCCTCTCGTAGATAAGTACAGACGTCTCCGTACCGATCTGCGAGACTCTAATAAACCGGTTTGTGATTCATGACTCCTATGAACCTAGAGCTTTGATACCAACTTGTCACATCCCAAGTTCTCCCTCCGTGAACAGTCGTGACGGCTAGGGGTGTCAATGGTTCGGTTTGGCTGGTTATTTTATAAAATTTGTACCATACCATTTTTCAGTTATTCTATTATGTATAACCAAAATTAAACTTTTCGAAACCGTCCCAATCATGTCGGTTTCTTATCGGTATAGGTACGGTTCGGTTAATTTTCGATAATTTTTTCAATATCATATAAAATTCACCAGTAGAAGTAGAATCCAATAACATATATTTTTTATAGGACATAAAAAACCTCTCTAGACATTTTTAATGTTTAAAGGGTGATGATTTAAAAAAAAATGAAAGATGGAGAGAGTATAGATCCATCAACTATTCTATAATAGCGTAAAGAAACCAAGAAAAGGCAAATAAAATATAAATCACACGAATGGAAAGATATTAACCAAGCTAGAACTCAAGAATAAAGTCTATAGAAGATTAAATATTCAAAATGATAAATCTAAATTATATGAAAGGAAACATATTCAATACATTGTAGTTTGTTACTCATAATCGCTAGAATACTTTGAGTCTTTCTAAGATACTTGAAATAACTTAGTTTAAGTAGAAGTTGCATAATAGGTTTTAGGAATTAGTATTTCGAGTTTAATACTTGTTGGCTTGTAACAATTTTCATAATTCCAAGGCCCAAAGAAAAATTTAATATGTTATTATTTTTAAACTTAATATATAAATATATTTTTCACATGTAAATTTATTCGGTACGGTCGGTATTTTTTCGGTTTATTTTTGTAAAATAAAAAACCTACCCTAACTATCGGTGCGGGTATAGATTTATATAAAAATCTACGGTTTCTTTAAAAGAAACCTAAAAATTGGTTCAGTACGGTACGATTTGGTCGGTTTAGTCTGTTTTCGAATATCCATTGACACCCCTAGTGACGGCACCTAGTCCCTACGACTAGGTAATCCTAACAAATGCGGAAAAGAAATAATTGCTGAAAGAAAACCATTATAAACCGAGATAACAAAATGAAATAGTGCTTAAGATGCTGCCCGGCATATAACAGTACAAGAATCTCAACCTAACATTACAAAAATCTGGAACCCCATGAATCACAAGCTAAAAGATTACATAATAAGCTCTAACTCCAGAAAATGTCTACCAACAAGGGAAATACAGGAAGGGGTATACTAGTACTGAGAATAGAAAGGGACTCTTCGGTCTGCGGATGCGGCACATATACCTCGGAGTCTCTACAAAGCGCCTCGCCTCAAGCGTGATAAGACTAAGTGGGAGTACCGGGATCTGCATATGAAAAACATGCGCAGGAAGGGCATGAGTACACCACAGCGGCACTCAGTAAGTGCCAAGCCTAACCTCGGTCGGGTAGTGACGAGGAAGGTTAGGGCCTACTGAGGTTAAAGGTATACAAGATATAACAGTGTAGAATAAGACAGTATACTTAAGTGCAACAGTAAAAAGTAACATAGGATAGAAGAACAGCAACAACTTTAACAGAGACAAATCAATCACGGAAATAAATACAACTCAACGCAGAGATAACAACCGAGGGATCTCCTAGGATACCGTCCTGTAGTCCCCAAATATAATATCCAGTGGATCTCCCGGGTGCAGTCCCGTAGTCCAACTCATAATGCGCGGGGATCTACTGGAGTCCTGATCCGTAGTCCCAAATGTAAATATCCAGTACTGGGGGAATCTCAGGTGCAATCCCGTAGTTCCAATATAAAAGTGCAAGGGGTTCTCCCGGAATACCATTCCGTAGTCCCAAAGTAAACATACAGGGGGATCTCCCGGGATACCGTTCCGTAGTCCCAAAGTAAACACACAGCAGCAACACAAAAGAATACTCTATTCAATTCAAAGCTCCATGCCAAAATAAATAGGAAATTCTAGCCTAGCATGCTGCACATAATACAAATAAGGCACGTTGATCAAGTAAAGCAATTAAGTCAACTAAACATGCTTCCCTAGGCTAATAGCAGGCTTAAATTACACACGGTATGAACAGGAAAAAGGAAATCACATTTATAGTTACTTAAAGAAAACGAATTTTCAACAACTAGCACAAGTACGCACTCGTCACCTTACGTACAAGGCATTTCAATTATCAACAAACCAAATCCTAAGGGGAGTTTTCCTCCACACAAGGTTAGACAAGCCACTTACCTCGAATCGGCTCAAAATCAACCCGAAACCACGTTCTTGCCACGAGTACTCGACTCCAAATGACCCAAATCTATTAAATTCAATTGCATAATGTAAATAACACTTCAAGTAACTGATTCTAAAAATAAACTCTAAGCTAATACGCGAAATTAGGAAAAAAATGACCAAAATGCCCTCCGAGCCCACGTCTCGGAATCGGGTAAAACATACGTTTTCAAAATCCTCATACTCTCGCGAATCTAACCATACCAAAATTATCCAAATCCAACGTCAAATTCCCAATAAAAACTCGAAATTTAGGTCTAAGAACTTTCTCCAAATTTTCCCCCGATTTTCATCTCAAATCCAAAATTAAACAATAAAACTAACAATAGATTAATGGAATACTACTAGAAAGGGATAAGGAATTGTTATCCAATGATCTTCTCTTCAAAAACCCCACAGAATCGCCTTACCCCGAGCTCCAAATTAATTTTTCCAAGTTATGAACTCAACCTTCGAAATTTCATATTTCTGCCCAGCGATTTCCGCTTCTGCGGTCAAGGGAGCGCACCTGCGGAAAAGGCATCGCAGGTGCGAAATTCACTTAACGGGCTGGGTCCGCATCTGCGATTGCTTGGCCACATCTGCGGCTCCGCATTTGCGATCACCCATTGGCTAATTTTCGCTTCTGCGATCACTTAGCTGGTTCTGTGGTGCCGCACCTGCGGTCCCACCCACGCAGGTGCGGTTATGACAGGTCCAGCAAACTCAGATTCTTCCTAAGTCCTATTCAACTTTTGTTAACCACTTGAAACTCACCCGAGGTTCCCGGGACCTCAACCAAACATGCCAACCAATCCTAAAACATCATTCAAACTTGTTCTAACCTTCGGAACGCTCAAAACAACATCAAAACGCCAATTTAACATCAGATTCAAGCCTAGGAACTTCAAAAACTTCCGAATTACGCTTTCCATCAAAAATTCTATCAAACCTCGTCCGATTGACCTGAAATTTTGCACACATGTCAAATTCAACACTACGGAGCTACTCAAACTTCCGAAATTCCATTCCTACCCCGATATCAAAATCTCATTATCAAACCGGAAACTTCAAAAATTCAACTTTCGGCATTTCATGCCTAAATAAGCTACGAACCTCCAAAACACAATCCGAACACGCTCCTGAACCCGAAATCACCCAACGGAGCTCACGGAACCAACGAAATTCCATTTCGAGGCCGTCTTCACTCTGCTTCGACTACGGTCCAAATTCTAAAACTTAAGCTCTCATTTAGGGACTAAGTGTCCCAAAACTCTCCGAAACTCCAAATAAATCTTCCGGGCAACTCACAATAGCAGAAACAAACACAGGGAATGCAGGTAATAGGGGATCGGGGCGTTAATTCTTAGAACGACCGGCCTGGTCGTTACAGTAGAACATTGGGGCTAGACTCGGAGAGGTCTGTATCCCTCCCTCTGCATGTAATGGACTTCTTGTGAATAGTTTTGGGTTGGCTAAGGGGCAAGGTACCTCTACCTCGACCCCTGGAAGAGTCTCTTCTACCTTTTGTAGTTTCACCGCGGCTACGTGATCGAACCATTTTCTGTATCAAAGCAAAGAAGATTGTTAGTTGCAACTTATCAGTCAACACATTCAAGACTTATGTAGGTAAGGGAGAACATTGTGGATACAATGGGGGTTACTATGGAAACAACATGTTGTAGGATTGGGAACTCTAGTCCGCACATTATTAATGTGCGGTCGCTGATGGAAGTGCGGACTGCACAATTGCAAGTACAACAACACTTCTGACAAGAAACATCCGAGGCTGAGAAGCCTCCTCTCTACAGATAGTGTAGAGGCTGTTTTACGGCCGCAGAATACATCTACAGTCCGTACATTTTTGAGTGCGGCCTATCTTAGATTTCTGCGGTCCTCACAATTAAAGTGAGGCCGCAGAAGCACTTGCCTTCACCAGGTTGCCCAAAAAACAAAACTGCGGATCGCAAAAATTCAATTGCAGCAACGAATTTTAAAAACGAACAAGCTGTCTTTTTCTACTTAGATTTTATTAGTATTTGTACAAATCAGAATGGCAACATGGTATAAACATGAAATCTCACTAACCCAACCCGTTAGAGCATTTATTATCAACTACCCCGTTCAAATCGACCCCACGTGGACACATGTATAAAGTCTAATAACAGATGGCCTAAAAAGAAACTAAAATTTAAAAATTAAAACAACACAAAAAATTAACATAAACCATACCAGGTATAGTAGGTGCACTGGGTGTGTGAGCACAAGTAGGTGTGTGTGGGGGACAACGAAAATCACTCAGGAAACTTGCAGAGTAAAAATGATTGTAAGGAGAGTGAAAAGTGTATAATGAACTCAAAATTCCTATTTATACTAAGAGACATAAGAGGGAAAAGGGGTCGAGTTCGGCCACACAATTTCATGTGCGGTTCACATTCTTTCACCTGGGCCTGCCTTCTTTGAACCTCATATGCGGTCCACACATTTTTGGCTGCGGCCACACAATTCGTCTTGCGTCGCAGATATGCCTAGCACTGACAAACTCATAACTTCAGAGAGTTTATGTTTTCACACTTTGGCAGGCTTCCAATTGTGCGGTCCGCATGTGAAATGTGCGGCCGCGCATGTACTTCTGCTGTGGCACATAAAATTGTGCGGTCTACACAAATAAAGTGTGGTCCGCAGTTCCTTCAACACTTAGCCATTTTTTAGTCCAACCTTCTTGCAAGTCACACTCAACCTTGTAGCACACTTGAAATCATGTTAGAACACAAATAACATCTAACTACAAAAGAAGAAGGTAAAGAACATTGGTTGCCTCCCAAGAAGCACCTGATTTAACGTTGCGGCATGACGCAATGTGAAAGCACCCTCAAGTGAAGTAAATGACCACCACCATGTGGCTATCTCCAACCTTTCCCAAATAGTGCTTCACCAGGTGACAATTGACTAGGAATACTTTATTGTTTTTGTTCTTCAAGTCTAATGCACCAAAAGGTGTCACACCAACAATTTCGAACGGACCACTCCACTTGGATTTTAGCTTCCCGGGAAACATTCTCAACCTTGAGTTAAACAACAATACAAGATCGCCCACCTTGAACTCTTTGTTCCAAATGTATTTGTCATGAAGATATTTCATCTTTTCTTTGTACAATGACGAACTCACATATGCATCATACCGGAACTCATCCAATTCATTCAAATGTGCAACCCGCAAGTTAGTGACTACATCCCAATCAAGATTAAACTTCTTTAGAGCCCACATTACCTTGTGCTCTAGTTCCACCAGAAGATGAAAAGCTTTCCAAAATACCAACCAGTATGGAGATATTCCGATAGGTGTTTTGTAAGTTGTCTGATAAGCCGTTAAAGCATCATTAAACTTCTTGGACCAATCCATCCAATTAGCATTCACCATTTTAGACAAGATACTCTTTATCTCCCGGTTGAAGACATCCACTTGTCCACTAGCTTGAGGGCGATAGGGAGTCATGACCTTGTGAGTAACACCATACTTGCTAAGTAAAGCGACGGCCTTAACCTATTTGGACACATAATCCATCGCAACCATGATGTAGGTGTTTCCACAAGAGCTCATAAAAAGGCCCTTAAAGTCAATGCCCCAAACATCGAAAATATTAATTTCCAAGATGGTTGTGAGAGGCATTTTATTTTTCTTTGAGATTCCACTGGCTCGTTGACATTCATCACATATTTTAACCAAATAAATAGCATCCTTGTAAAGGGTAGTCCAATAGAAACCACAACTAATCACTTTGGTCGTCGTTCTTACTCCACCATGATGACCACCATATGGTGAAGAATGACAAGCTCCAAGAATATCACCTCGCTCCTCTTCCGGTACACACCTCCTAATCACCCCATTCGTACAAATCCGGAATAGGTATGGTTCGTTTCAATAAATCTTGACAATCTCGTTTGAACATCTTCCTTTGGTTTGAAGAGAACTCATCCGGAATGATTCCACTCTCTAGATTTTTTGCCATGTCCGTGAACCATGGCACCTCTTTCATTGAAATTGCCAAAAGTTGCTGGGAAAGGAGTCATTGATTTCAAGGCCATCATGCGGCCTCCCCTCCTCCTCCAAACGAGACAAGTGGCCCGCCACTTGGTTTTCACTAATTTTCTTATCTTGGATAGTAATATCAAATTCTTGCAACAAGAGTACCCATCTCATCAATCGAGCTTTGGAATCCTTTTTGTCATAAGATAAGGAAGCACCACATGATCTGTGTAGAAAATAACTTTGGAACCCACCAAGTATGGGCGGACCATCTCAATTGCAAACACAATAGTAAGGTGCTCTTTCTCCATAACGGTTTAATTGACTTGGGCACTATTCAGGGTCTTACTAGCATAGTAGATCGGATGGAAAATCTTGTTGATACGTTGCCCCCAAAACAGCCCCAACCTCTACGTCACTTGCATCACACATGATTTCAAAAGGAACACTTCAATTTGGAGCTGTAATGATAGGAGTATTTGTCAACTTGAGCTTCAATAGTTCAAAAGCTCGCATGCGATCATCATTGAAATTGAACTTGGCATCCTCCTCAAGGAGCTTCCATAATGGGTTCACCACTTTAGAGAAATCATTATTAAAGCGCTGGTAAAAACCCGCATGGCCTAGGTAACTCCGCACACCCTTCACCGAAGTTGGGGGTGGAAGCTTAGAAATCACCCCAATCTTTGCCTTTTCAACTTCAATTCCATTCCTTTAGATTTTATGGCCAAAGAAAAATACCTTCCTCAACCATCAAATGGCATTTCTCCTAATTGATTACCAAGTTGGTTTCTTCAAATCTAGCCAACACTCTGTCCAACTTTACAAGACAATCATCAAAAAAATCCCCAACCACCGATAAGTCATCCATGAAAACTTCAAGGTATTCCTCCATCATGTCTGTGAAAATAGCCATCATACACCGTTGAAAAGTCGTCGGTGCGTTGCCCAAATCAAATGGCATCCTCTTGAAAGCAAAAGTACCATAGGGACATGTAAAGGTTGTTTTCTCTTGATCTTCCGGAGCAATGAGAATTTGGTTGTAGCCCGAGTACCCATCAAGAAAGCAATAGAAAGCACGGCCGGCCAATCTATCGAGAATTTTTATCTAAGAAAGGAAGTGGAATGTGATCCTTCCTTGTTACTTTGTTGAGCTTGCGATAGTCCATACAAACCCTCCAACCGGTCAGCATTCTTGTAGGAATCAATTCATTCTTATCATTGGTAACTATCGTCATGCCCCCTTTTTTGGGACACATTGAATCGGAGAGATCCATGAACTATCAGAGATGGGGTAGACAACCCTGATGTCCAACCACTTGATAATCTCCTTATTGACAGCTTCTTGCATAGCCTCATTGAGTCTTCTTTATTGTTCGATGGATGGTTTAGCACCATCCTCCAACTTGATCTTATGCATGCAAAAGGCGGGGCTTATACCTCGAATATCCGCCATGGTCGACCCAATAGCCTTCTTCCTCTTTTGTAACACCACCAATGTGGAATCAACCTGCATGTTAGTCAAACAAAAGGAAAGAATAACCAGTAAAGTAGAACAAGGGCCGAGAAATTCATACCAAAGATGTGGAGGAAATGGACTCAACTCCAAATTAGGTCTTCAATAGAAGGCTTTGTAGGAGGATTCTTCCTATTTTCAAGATCCAAAGATAATTTCCGGGTGCATAGTTGTAAGACCCCATTCCTTGCAAAGAGTTCACGCATTCCATGAAACCATGCATCTCGTCATCATCAAAATTGAGCAAAATGGCCTCCAACATATCACCAACATTAATAGTAGCACTTGTATCATTAACAATAACATCGGTCACCAAGTCCACAAAAGAACACACATCATTGCTATTTGGTTGCCGCGTGGACATACACGCACGGAATACTATTTTTCTATCACCAACCCGAAAAGTGAGTTCTCCTGGATCTTCATCACAAAGAGCCTTACCCATAGCAAGGAAAGGTCTTCGAAGAATGATTGGCACTTCATAATCAACTTCACAATCAAGGACGACAAAGTCTGCCGGAAGAATGATTATATCCACACGGACCAAAATATCTTCAATCACACCCAACGGTCTCTTCGTGGTACGATCGGTCATTTGCAATCTCATAGAAGTGGGTCTTGGTTTCCCAATCCCCAATGTCTTGAAAACCGAATAGGGCATCAAATTTATACTTGTCCAAAGATCACAAAGAGCTTTTGTAAACTCGGCACTCCGAATTGTACAAGGAATCGTGAAAGCATCGGGATCCTCCAACTTAGGAGCCATTGAATGAAAAATCACACTCACTTGATGAGTGACTTTGATAGTCTCAAAATTCATCGACCGCTTCTTTTTCACAAGATCTTTCATAAACTTTGTGTAACTGGGTATTTGTTCCAAAGCTTCTACCAATGGCATGTTGATTGAAAGACTCTTCATCATTTGAATGAATGTTCACCATTTTTGCTTGGCAAGTCTTCGAGGGTATGGAGGTGGAGGCTTAGGCAATGGTGCCTTTGCCTTTTGCACTATCGGTTCTGATATGTCAATGATGTGTTCCCTAGATGGGTTCACCTCTTCTTGAGTCTCTTCCATACTATCATCAATATTAATATGAACTTCCTCATTTGCTTGAACAATATTGTTCAGGATCTCTTCTTCTTGCATTACTTTGTCATTATTTGACAAGTCGCCTTTCACTTGAGGTGGGTGAATTCCCACCTCTTCCATTCTTGTGATAACCGCTATAGCATGCCCCATATTGTTACCACCCTTTGGGTTCAACAGTGTAATCACTTGGTAGTGTAACCTTAGGATGAGAATTTAAAGCTTGAGATATTTGCCCCATTTGAACTTCAAAATTGTGAATTAATGTGTTGTGTGAGGCAAGTTGGGCATCCGAATCGGCACTCTTTTCCATCATTTTCTTGAACATATCCTCAATACGTCCCATCTCATTGTTTGAAGAACTTGAACCATGGGGAGAATAAGAAGGTGGGTTGCTCGGTTGTTGATATATTGGGAGCCTTTGAAAACCCAACCCCCGGTTGCCTTGATTGTTACCCCAACCACCTTGGTTGTTGCTTCCCCAATTTCCTTTGTTGTTCCCACTCCAATTTCCTTGATTGTTGTTGTTATGCCAACTCCTTGATTGTTAGAACTGCAATTGCCAAGGTTATTTTGTGGTCGCCATTGTTGTTGGTTCTGGCCTTGGAAGTTGTTTCTTTGCCCTTGAATATTGTTCACATATTTCACTTCTTACTCTTGCTCATTATAAGAATCATCTTGATCAAAACTTCCATCATCTTGCAAATACTTCTCCACTAGGGTTTGCATTTGTGGACCCTTTTTGTCCTCTTCATGTTTACCAAAACATTAACTCCCTTCATAGCATGAACTTACTTAGTGGCATACACTTGATTAAGTTGGGCCTTTGCTAGTTGATTAATAATAGTTGTCAATCTGACAATGGCTTGCCCATGGTCTTGAAACTCTTTGTGGAGGTGGATCATATTTGGATCACCTTGTGGGACATTGGCCTGGGATTGCCAAGCTGACGACGTTTCTGTTCGTAGCATTGATACCACGGTAGAAAGTTTGTTTGAATCATATTGTAGGTCATATCATTGTTTGGGCACTCTTTCACCATCATCCGATATCTCTCCCAAATCTCATGCAAGGTTTCATCATGCTCTTTCTTGAACGCCAATATCTCATCTCCAAGTGTAGCCATATGCCCGGGAGAGAAAAACTTAGCAATGAATTGAATTTGTTCTGCAAACGTTCCAACAAATCTAAAGCTTTCTCTCATAGAGAGAAGGGAAAAATCCTTATCGTCAATGCATCCTCGAAAATATTAGTTTTCTTACTCCCTGAATATGTATCCACAAAGCCCTTCAAATATTTGTAAGCATTTGTAGATGGAGCAATAAAGAAACCGCATTGCTCAAGCAAAGTGAGCATCACATTGGTGATTTGAAAGTTGCCCGCCCTAATACGAGGAGGGACTATTGCACTAGCATAACCTTCATTGGGCAATATCCTCTGTGGAGCTTCTTGTGGTGGATGTGGTGGAGATAGGGGTGGAACGGGCACACTGTATTGTGGTCCCTGCATTCTCCGATTAGCTTGGGTCACTTGAGGTACCTCATCACGTTGTTCCTCCTTGCCGTCCAAGTCACCCAAAAGGCACATTTTCGAGATTATTGTTTGCCATGATTGTACCTAAAATTTCTAACACACGTTAGTAACACAGAACGAAAAGAAGATATTCCAAAAACACACTCAAATATATAGCTAACACCACTTTAACTTCCCGGCAATGGAGCCAAAAATTGATCCACTCCTAATCTACACTCAACAATGAGTGAAAGAGGTAGTTGGAAGAATAGTACCCAACTATGAGTCGGGGTTGATTTCCTCAGGGAGCTAAGAATGGGTGTTAGAGTGTATGCTTAATGCGTGTAGAAGAAATAGCTTAAATACACTTCCAATCAAGTTGGTTTTGCAAAATACTTCTATAAACTGCACTATGAATGATTAACTAGAGAAATGAAACTAGAAATTGATGAATTGTTTTTGGTTGTATTCAAATAGGTAAAGGCCTAGGGATGTAACCTTCGCCTGGGTGTTCGCCTAATGGATTAATTACATTAACACTTGTTTTAGTGATTGGGATGTATTATATCTCTCCACTCTAAGTTACCTACTCGATACCTCTCAGTCATAGAGTGATTTTGCCCAATTTGGCTTTCTCAAGCCCAAATAGGTATCAAGCCAAATAGTTGATATGAGCTCAAATCGATTTCCCCTATCTCTATTTCAAACCCTTTAATTAGGCTAGTCAAATCCTTAACTAGCCCAATTTCCTGTTAGCCAAGTTTTCCTAGACTAGGTCTCTCTTTCTCAAGTAAAGACCAAGTCAAAAGGGCATACATCAATGTTTGCAACCATTGATTCTAAATTTAAAGCATGAACAAGTCTAAATAACCAACACCCAATCATAAACAAGCATTAAATTAATTACCCATAAGGTTTACACACTATGGTTGGGTCACAACCTTAAATATCTAGCTACTCATAGTAGAAATGGAAGTAAACAAAGAAGAAAAACTAATTAAAGCCATAATATAAAATTGAAACGATCAACTATTGTATTTTTTACCCAAAATGATCACAAGTTACAACGGCTACAGCTCAAAAAACTACCCAACTTGACCTAAAAAGTGATTCCCGACAATTTATTATGGCCCAAAATTCGCTGACAAAAATGCCCTTCAGAAGGTTCTACGGCCGCACAATTCCATGTGCGGTCCGCACTTTGCTCGAGTTTGTAGTTTGAGAGATCCTGCAGGCGAACAATTTTATCTGCGGCTGCACTTCAGCTTCTGTAGCCACACAATTCCATGTGCGGTCCGTACTTCTGGCAAGGCTTCAGTCTTGGCCGTTTTGCACACTTTCTGAACTTTTTGAATTCTTGTCATTGAGAGCATGTTTTGTGGCCAACAAATTGTGTGCGGTCCATAGATCTCTTCAACACCTTTGAGCTTCAATCACCAGATCCATGGCCAGAGAGAGAATTGTGTAGTCCGCGCTTTCTTCTACGGACCACGTTTTTTGTCCGTTGTACCCCTTCATACCTTATGAGCCAGAACACTCCTTTTTGAGTTGAATTTTTTCATTAGAGTACAAATTTCCAACACTCCTACAATTTGCACACTTTTATTAGCTTTAGGAAAGTAAATCCACACTTTCGGACTAAATCTAAAGCAAGAAGGTACTAATAAGTGGTCAAAATCCACACTTATCAGCTATCGCACCGCTAGGGAACTTCACTTTCTTACGTTTTTGTCGTGCGGATTTTTAAATTCCAGAATTTGAACTTTTATTCTTCTATTTTCTAGTAGATAGTGAGGACACGTGCAGCCGGATCAGGTAGATGACCACCAGTACCACGAATTAGGGCGGTGAGAAGCCGAGGCCGAGGAGCGGCTCATACTACAGCTAGAGCAGCACCTGTGAAGCCACCAGTTGCTCCAGTCGAGTAGCAGATACCAGATGTTGTTGAGCCGGTGGACCAGCTCAAGCACCAACTCCCCATTGTGATTCTAGGCCTTCAAGAGGCTTTGGATCAGATTTTGACTATATGCACGAGCCTTGCTCAAGCGGTTTCAATTTCGGCTGCACCAACCATATCTTAGGTCGGGGGAGGTGTTCACACTCTCGCCGTCTGTACTTCAGAGCATGTAGCTCAGGGAATCCAAACACCGGGGGCATTACTAGCCCAGTCGGTTGCAACTGCTCGGGCCCAGGTTAGCCCACCTATGAGTGATCAGGAGTAGAAGAGAATATAGTGGTTCAGGAGGTTGAAGCCTCCAAATTTTAGTGGGATAGAGTTAGTGGATGCTCTGGATTTTATAGACAGGTGTCAGCGGATCCTTCGTACAACGGGTATTTTTGAGACCAGTGGAGTTTTAATTACTACTTTTCAGCTGACAGGGGCAGCCTATAGATGGTACGAGGCCTATGAGTTAGGCAGGCCAGCTGATGCAACACTGCTTACATGGCATGAGTTCTCAGTTCTTTCTTAGAGAAGTTTCTCCCACAGACTCGCAAAGAGGAGTTGCTTAGATAGTTTGAGTAACTATGCAAGGAGGGTATGACACTGTCAGTATGAGATAGGATTTTCTAAGTTGGCTCATCACGCGGTATGGTTGGTTCCCACTGAGAGGGAGAGGATTAGGAGGTTCATTGATGGCCTCAACTATGGATTACGCTTCATTATAGCTCGGGAAATTATGACGGGTGCGAGGTTTAGTGAGGTGGTTGATATTGCTAGATGCCTAGAGCTAGTTTGTAGTTAGGAGCATGAGGAGAGGGAGGCCAAGAGGCCTCATATTTCAGGTGGTTTCAGCAGTGCCTCGTCTGGAGGGAAATCCTGCACAGCGAGGGTCGTCATTATAGGCCCGCTCAGACGGCTCGTCCGGTTCATCGTGGTGTATCAGCTACTCATGGTTCATACAATGCTTGTCCAGGTCAGTCATCTTTCAGTTCCCTCCTATCTCCGAGTTCACTCCGTGCTCCGTCAATTTAGGTTTTGTCAGTACCTTGTTCTTCTAGCAGCTATTTTTGGTTCTCGAGGTCCAATTCTGTCGCCGCTAAAATTGTAGATCGAGGTTGCTACGAGTGTGTAGAGTTGCGGTATGTGAAGAGGTGTTGCCCCGATCTTATGGGAGGTCCATTTCAGCAGAGATGTTAGTGTGTGAGTTCCACACCAATTACTTCACCACCCGCTCAGCCAACTTGGGTTGGAACTCATACAGCTAGAGGTCACCCTAAAAGGAAAGGTCAATCAGGTGGTAGTCAGGCTCGATGCTATGCTTTTCCCGCCAGGCTTGAGGCCGTTGCTTCAGACGTAGTGATCACAGGTATTGTTTAAGTGTGCTAAAAAAGAGATGTTTCCATATTATTTGACTGTGGTTCCAGTTGTTCATATGTATCATCGTACTTTGCTCGATATTTGGATATGCCCCGTGATTCTTTAGTAATGTATGTTCATGTATCTACACCGGTGGGTGATTCTATTATTGTGAACCATGTGTATTGTTCGTGTGTGGTGGCTACTGGAAATTAAAGATGATAGTTGATCTTTCTACTTAGTATGGTTTATTTTGACATGATTCTAGGCATGGGTTGGTTTTGACCATGTCATGCTATTCCGAATTGTCACGCTAAGACTATGACATTGGCGGTGTTGACATTGCCTTGGATTCAGTGGAGAGGTTCCCCGAATTATGCTCCCAGCAGAGTGATTTCATACTTGAAGGCTCAACTGATGGTTGAGAAGGGATGTTTGGCATATTTGGCCTTTGGGAGAGATGTCAGTGCTAACTCGAACCATTGGGTCTATTTCGGTAATGAGAGACTTTCCAAATGTGTTTCCTGCAGACGTTCCGGGCATGCCACCCCAAATGGACATTGACTTTGGTGTTGACTTGCTGCCGAGCACTCAGCACATATATGTTCCTCTGTATCGTATGCCACTAGCAGAGTTGAAGGAATTGAAAGAACATCTTCAGGAGCTACTTGATAAGGGATTCATTAGGCCTACTGTGTCTCCTTGGAGTGCACCGGTTCTGTTTGTGTAGAAGAAGGATGGTACTATGCAGATGCGTATTAATTATAAGCAGTTGAACGAAGTTAAAACAAAGAACAAGTACCCACTACCATGCATTGACGACTTATTTGACCATCTTCAGGGTGCTAGAGTATTCTCAAAGATAGATTTGAGGTCTGGGTGTCACCAGTTGAAGATTCGGGATTTTGATATTCTGAAGACGGGCATTCAGGACCCCCTATGGTCACTACGAGTTTCTTGTGATGTATTTTGGGATAACCAATGCCCCAGCAGCATTTATACATCTGATGAACATTGTATTCCAGCCATATCTTGATTCTTTTTTTCATAGTATTCATTGATGATATACTGGTGTACACACGCAGCCAGGATGATCATAAGAAACATATAAGGATTGTACTCAATACGTTGAGGGAGAAGAAGCTATATGCTAAATTTTCCAAGTGTGAGTTTTGGCTTGATTCTCTGGAATTCTTGGGGAACGTGGTGTCCAATGAGGGTATCAAGAAAGATCCAAAGAAGATTGAGGCAGCTTAGAGTTGGCACAGACCGTCTTCTGCTATTGAGATCCGAAGTTTTCTTGGTTTGGCCGGATATTACCATCGAGTTGTGGAAGGTTTATTGTCCATTGCTGCACCTTTGACTAGATTGACCCAGAAGTGTGCCCCATTTAGGTGGTCTGGTGAGTGTAAGGAGAGCTTTCAGAATATCAGACTGCCTTGACCACAACTCTAGTTCTAGTTTTTCCTTGAACATCGGGTTTCAATTTATTGTGATGCTTCTCGGATTGGTATTGGGTGTGTCTTGATGCAGGAGGGTAGGGTGATTGCATATGTTTCATGCCAATTGAAGCCCCATGAGAAGAACTACCCCGTTCATGATCTTGAGTTGGCAGCTATTGTTTATGCATCAAAGATTTAGAGGCATTATCTATATGGAGTGTCTTGTGAGGTATTTATAGATCATAGGAGTCTAAAACACTTGTTTAAGTTGAAGGATTTAAATTTGAGGCAGCGGAGATTGTTAGAGCTGTTAAAATACTATGATATCACCATTTTGTATCATTCCGGGAAGGCAAATATGTTGGCCGACGCCTGGAGTAGAAAGGCGGTGATTATGGGTATCCTTGCATATATTCCAGTTAGTGAGAGACCACTAGCATCAGATGTTTGGGCCTTGGCCAATTAGCTCGTGAGGTTAGATGTTTCGGAGCCCAGTCGAATTCTAGCTTGCATGGTTTCTCAGTCTTCTTTATATGAGCACATCAGAGAGTATGACGACCCCCCATTTTCTTTCCCTCAAGGACACGGTACAACACGGTAATGCCAAAGAGGTTTCTATTTGGAGATTTGGGGTGTTTCGGATGCAGGGTCAGATATGTGTGCCCAATGTGGATGGGTTGCGTGAGTTGATTCTTGAGGAGGCCTACAGTTCACGGTATTCTATTCATCTGGGTGCCACAAAGATGTATTAGGAATTGAGGCAGCACTATTGGTGGAGAATAATGAAGAATGATATAGTAGATTATGTGGCTCAGTGCTTGAACTGTCAATAGGTAAAGTTCGAGCGTCAGAGGCCGGGACGTTTGCTTCAGAGACTTGAGATTCTCGAGTAGAAATGGGAGCATGTTACCATAGACTTTGTTATTTGGCTCCCACAGAATTTGATGAAATTCGATGTTGTTTGGGCGATTGTTGACCGGTTGAATAAGTTTGCACATTTCATTCCGGTCTTGAATACCTGTTCTTCTGAGCGATTGGCTGAGATCTATATCCGTGAGATTGTTCGTCGTAACGGTCTTCCGGTGTCCATTATTTTTGATTGGGTCACGTAATTTACATTGTAGTTTGGAGAGCAGTGCGGCGAGAGTTGGGCACACGGATTGATTTGAGTATAGTATTCTACCCCAGATGGACGGACAGTCCGAGCGCACCATTCAGATCCTAGAGGATGTGCTATGCGCTTGTGTTATGGATTTTGGGGGTTCTTGGGATCAAATTCTACCGCTTGCAGAGTTTGCCTACAACAAAAACTACTAATCAAGTATTCAGATGGCTCCTTATGAGGCCTTATATGGGAGGCGGTGTCGTTCTCCAATTGGTTGGTTTGAGTCGGGAGAGGCTAGGTTCTTGGGTACTAATTTGGCTCAGGATGCCTTCGAGAAAGTCAAGTTGATTCAAGATTGGCTTTGCGCAACACAATCTAGACAGAAGAGTTACATTGGTCGGAAGGTTTGTGTTGTTGTATATATGATGGGAGAGAAGATATTGCTCAGAGTATCGCCCATGAAGGGTGTGATGTGGTTCGGGAAGAAGGGAAAGTTGAGCCCTCAGTATATTGTCCCTTTTGAGGTGCTTGAAAGGATTGGAGAGGTGTTCTACAAGCTTGCACTGCCACATAGTCTACTGGGTGTTCACCAGTTTTTCATGTATCCATGCTCTTGAAGTGTTATGGTGATCCTTCTCATGTTTTTGAATTTGAGCACGGTTCAGTTCAATGGGGCTTTGACTTATGATGTGAAGTCAGTGGCCATTTTGGATCTGCAGGTTCGAAAGTTTAGATCAAAGAATATAGATTCAGTGGAGATGATATCCACTCGAAGAGGCTACTTTAGAGATCGAGTAACAGATGCGTAGCAGATATCCACACCTATTTGGGACTCCAGGTATGATTCTAGACTCGTTCGAGGACGAACATTTATTTAAGAGGGGGAAAATTTAATAACCCGGCTGGTCGTTTTGAGTATTATAGCCTCGTTCCCCCATTTATCATTTCTTGTATGTTCATTTGTGGTTATGTGACTTGCCGGGGTGGTTGGTTTGGTTTCGAGGATGTTTCAGAGTGAATAGGGTCACTTAGTCCCAAGGTTGGAAGCTTAAGTCAAAAGAGTTGACCGGAGTTTTTTTTGTAGATGACTCCTGAAAGGAGATTTTATGGTTCCAATAGCTTTGTATTGTAATTTTGGACTTAGGAGTGTGTCCGGATATTGATTTGGAGGTCCGTAGGTCGTTTTGGCTTAAATTGGCGAAAGTTTGAAAGTTGAATGTTTGGAAGGTTGAGAAGTTTAACCGAGAGTTGACTTTGTTGATATCGGGTTCGGATTTTGGTTCAGAGAGATGGAATAGGTCTGTTGTGTTATTTCTGACTTGTGTGAAAAGTTTGAGGTCAATCGGAGTTGGTTTTGTATGTTTCAGCATTAGTTTTAGGCTTGAATTGGGGTGCGATTCGTTATATCGATATTGTTTGATGTGATTTGAGGCTTCGACTAAGTTTGGATCGTATTTTAGGACCTGTTGGAATGTTTGGATGGGCGTCGGGGGCCTCGGGTGTGATTCGGATCAAGTTCGGCATCATTTTGGACTTTGTAGACTGATGATTTTTCTGCATCTGGTTTCCTTGTATGAGTTCACGAGGGAGTGGTCTCAATTGCGAGGATTCTTTGCGTGACTGCTGGAATTTGTGCATCGCGTTCGTGATACCAGGGATACCTTCACGGGTATTCAGGTAGGTTGTTTGTTGCGAACACGTGATGGATGTCGTGTTCGTGTTGAAGGGAGGCACGACCCAGGGGTGGCAGTAATTTATTCTATGCGGTCGCGAGGCATGGACTGCGATCGTGAAGCTTCAAGGTGATTGGTCATCGAGTTCGCGACTGGGCAGTCGCGTTCTCACAGGAGATTTCTTCAACTGGAAATTTTTCTGTTTTGCGTACGTGAGGCATTCTACGCTTTCGCGAAGAGGAATAACTGGCCGGCAGAATGTTATAATCCAAATCGAGGGTTAGAGTATTATTTTCATATTTTGAGTTGTAAAGCTCGGTTTTAGCCGATTTGGAGGGTATTTTCATGCCTTGAATCGGATTAAGTGTTTTTTACTTTGATTTGTTAATATTTCATGATTCCACCATCATTTTTAGCATTTAATTAGTGAATAAGTGAAGAAGGGGAGGGGGGAATTTGTGGAATCATTTCAAAAATAAAAAATGGAGGTTTGAAGGTCGATATGAGGTCGGAATCGGATAATTTTTGTATAGTTAGATTCGTAACCAAATGGGTTCTCGGAATTGGTGAATTTTGTCGGGCCCGAGGTGTGGGCCTGAGGTTGACTTTTTGATTTTGATAATGCTCGAAACTTTATTGCCTGAAGTTTTCTCCTACGGCATTATTTGTTGATATTGAGTTGTTTGTGACTAGATTTGAATGGTTTGGAGGCCGATACGCGTGGGAAGGGATTATTGGAGTTGTGGTTTGCGCGTTTTGAGGTGAGTAACACTTTTAAACTTGGAACTATGGGTATAAATCCCTGGAAAACGTATTAAATGATTTGTTTTGGGGTGATGCACATGCTAGGTGATGGGCATGTGGGCGTGCACCGTGGCAATCATGATTCGGTTGATTCTTTTGGACTATGTTGTTATCAAGTCTTGTTCTATCCTTCAAATCCTTACTTGTTCGAATAAATGAATTGTAAATCATGTTAGAAAACATGATAAGGCCATGTGCTTATTCGGTTGAGACCTAATGAGGTTAATTCTGTTGTTTTGACATATCTGTTTTAACTGCAATTATGTGCCCAATCATGATTCTTCATTTGCATATCACACCTCAGTTTCTGTTATCATTCACTATTATATCATATGTTATATTGTTTGGGCCGATTGGTATCAGATTTTGTGAGCCCGTGAGACTTGAGAGATTGATGAATGAGGTGGGCTTGAGATCCGTTTTGTGAGTGTTATTGCGGATCGGGTTGCACTGTCACAACCTGGAATTTTCACCATGTGATCGTGATGGCGCCTAATATTTCACTTATTAGGCAAGCCAACGTTAGAATAGTTTTTAACCATTTTTAACAAATCAAATCAATTTATACTAATTAAACAGAAATAGCTGAAATAAAACTAAAATATAATGAGTAAAGCTGTAATAACCACAATATCTAGATACAACCACAGAACTGGTGTCACAAGTGCATGAGCGACTAGAATAATACAAATAATAGTCTGAATGAAAGTACAACTGTCAGAAATGAAATAACAGCTAGAATAAGACAAAAAGGGAACTTCAGGGCTGCGAACGCCGAGCAGCTGTACCTCAAGTCTCCAATGCGGCAATCAATCCGAGCAATCTACCGACCGCCGCTAGGACTGACTCCAAAATATGCATAAGAAAGTGCAGAGCGTAGTATGAGTACAACCGACCCTATGTACTCTGTATGTGCCGAGCCTAACCTCGACGATGTAGTGATGAGGCTAAGGCGGGTCACTTACAATAACCTATATGCAGTATAATAATGATAACAGTAAAGGAATACAGGAAAGTAAGGCAGTTAACATATGAAAATAATCACAATCCTCGGAATCGGTAAAACCAGAAACACTAGTACTCAGAATCTCGTATGAAAGCATCGAAAGCTATAGTACAACAATGAATACAAACACACCATCTGTTGCGGGGCCCAACCTGATCCCACCGTACAAGCACAATCCTCCTTTATTTCACCCGTGGTGGCTTGCAACCCGATCCCACCGTACAAACACAATCCTCCCTTATTTCACCATATCAATATCAATAATATCATGTAAAATCAGTTGTGGCACGCAACCCGATCCCACAATATAATAAGAACCAATACCATAATCCTCCCTTATTCCACCATATCAAATCGCATGTAATATCCATTGCGGCGTGCAACCCGATCCCAACATATCAATGTTAATCCTCCCTTATTCCACCTGTTGCAGCGTGCAACCTAATCTATGAACAAAAAATCAACAATTGTATTCAATTCAACAACTCAATTCACAAAATCTCTTTGTATAAAGAATATGAAAGCAAAGCCATAAAGGAACCATGTGCCAAATCAAGGAATGCTACTATTTAATTCAAAGCAGCAAGACAAGTCAAATACATGACAATTAAAGTGTACAAGTAAGACAATTGAGTAATGTAGCAATTAATCATGGAAGCATGGAGGAAATGAACATATTAATATGAGAGAAATAAGTGACAAGTAGCAAGTTAAGGCATATGAAGCAATTAAAGCATATAACAGTTAAGACATGGAATAAAGTAATTAATGAAATACGGGAAAGCATGGAAATAATAATTTGATGGCGTATATACACTCGTCACCTCGCATATATGCCACTACACATGGAATTCACATAGCACATAGACCCAGGGTTCCTAATTCCCTCAAATCAAGGTTAGACCCAACATTTACCTTGCTCCGCAACCAAATTAAAGCTCAATCCAAGATTTTACTCTAAAAGTCGCCTCCGAACCAACCGAATATAACCAAAATTGACTCAATAACATCAAATAATGCTAGGGAAATCAAATACAATACCTAAAGTTAAGATCTTTATATTTTTTCCAAAAATTCATCAAAAGTCAAGCCCGGGCTCGCTTGGTCAAAACTCGAATCGAACCGAAACCCGTTTACCCATTTACCCCCGAGCCCGATTATGTAATTAGTTTCGAAATCCATCCCCAATTTGAGGTCTAGATCCCAAATTTACAAAAACCCTAGTTCTTCCCAATCCCTAATTTTCTACCATAAAAGAACTTAGATTAAGGTTAGAAATTAATGGGTGTTGATGAAAATGGAAGAAAACAAGTTAAAGTACACTATGCTATAAAAGGGTGACGAAATTTCTCCTCAAAATCGCCTCTAGGCTGAGCTCTAATGAAAATATGATGTAAACTGCGTGAAATACCGATTTCTGGAAGTTTAAATGACTGGGCGTCAGGTGTTCATCGCGTTCGCGAGACACCTGACACATTCGCGAAGAGCACTGGCAGTTGGCCATCGCGATCGCGAAAACCTCTACACGTTCGTGTAGGCTAAGCCCTGCTTCTATCATTACGTGTTCCCGAAGGAATGGCCGCGTTCGCGAAAGGTAGACCTGACACTGCTCTGCGTTCACGACTATCTCCTCGTGTTCACGATTAACAATTCCTCCCCCATCCCTATTTACTCTTCACCTCACGGGAGTACATTCGTGATCGCAAAGAAGAACACACCAGATGACAGCAGACTCCAAAAACCAGCAATTTTTCTATGTTCAAATTGTTCGTAGCCTATCCAAAAGTCACTCGAGCCCCTCGGGATCCAACCAAATATTTACTCATGTGTAATAACATCCTACGAACTCCTGGTGCAATCAAAACATTAAAATAATACCTAGAACCACGAATCGGACACCAAAACAAAGGAAAATTTCAAAGAAATATAAGAACTTTCAATTTTACAACCGGACGTTCGAATCATGTTAAATCAACTCTGTTCTGCACCAAGTTTTGCAGACAAGTGATAAATGATGTAGTGAACTTATACCAAGTTTCGAAACCAAAATCTGAACCCGGTAGCAACAAAGTCAACTTATGGTCAAACTTAGGAACTCTTTAAACCTTTACATTCCTAGTTTTCAACAAATTACACTATATCAAGTTAGGGACTTCCGAATTCAATTCCGAGCATACGCCCATGTCCCAAATCACGATACGGACCCACCAGGATCGTCGAAGCACTGATATTTACACAAAATGTTGACCGTAGTTATCTCAAATAAGTTTTAAGGAATGATTTCACATTTTCATCAATTTTCTCATAAAAACCTTCCAAAAAAGGACACGGATTGCGCATGTAAATCGAGGAAGGCTAAACGGAGATTTTTGAGGTCTCGAAACACAGAAATGAAGGGTAAAACTATAATTCAGCTATCGAGTCATCACATTGTCCACCTTTATAACAAACATTCATCCTCGAACGGACATAGAAAGGTACCTGGACTGGTGAAAAGGTGTGAATGTCTACTCCGCATGTCCGCCTCGAACACCCACTTGGCTGCCTTGATCAGCTGACCTCTCCACTACACTTGAACTGAATGATAACTCTTAGACCTTAACTACTGGACCTGTCAGGCTAGAATAGCCACCTGCTTCTCCTCATAAGTCAAATCCTTGTCTAATTGGACTGAGCTGAAATCTAAAACATGGGACAGATCACCGTGATACTTCTGAAGCATGGACGCATGGAACACTGGATGAATTGCTGACAAACTAGGTGGCAATGCTAGTCTGTAGGCCACCTCACCCACTCTCTCAAGAATATCAAAGGATTCGATACACCTAGGGCTCAAATTGCCCTTCTTTCTGAACCTCATCACACCCTTCATGGGTGAAACCTAGAGCAATACCCTCTTTCCAAACATATAAAACATCACCCTTCATGGGTGACTCTTCTGCCTAGACTGATCGGTGCAATCTCGATACTGAATAATATTGACCTTATCCAAGGCAACCTGTACCAAATGTGTACCCAACAACCGAGCCTCCCCCTGCTCGAACCATCGAATTGGCAACACCGCCTCCTGCATAGTGCCTCATAGGGAGACATCTGAATGCTCGACTGGTAGTTTTTATTGTAGGCAAACTCGGCAAGAGGCAAGAACTGATCCCAAGAACCTCCAAATAGTGCGGTCGTACTGCCCATCCGTCTAGCGATGAAATGTCGTACTCAACTCAACCCGCATGCCCAACTCACATTGTACGGCCCTCCAAAAGTGCGAGATGAACTGCTTACCTCATTCAAAAATGATAGACACGGGAACACCATGAAGACGGGTAATCTCGCGGATGTAGATATCAGTTAACCACTCTGAAAAATAGGCAACTGCCACTGGAATGAAATGTGCTGACTTGGTCAACCTGTCCACAATGACCCATACCACATCAAACTTCTTCTAAGTCTGTGGGAGTCCAAAAACGAAATACATACGCTCCCACTTCCACTCAGGAATATCTAGTCTCTGAAGCAAACCACTAGGCCTCTGATGCTCGTACTTTACTTGCTGACAAGTTAGACACTGAGCTACATATGCAAATATATCCTTCTTCATCCTCCTCCACCAATAATGCTGCCGCAAGTACTGATACATCTTGGCGGCACCCGGTGTCACGACCCAAACCGATTGTCCGTGACAAGTGCCCCAATCCTACATGTCGAACATCCTTAAGCATGTGTTAAGATATAAACGTGAATAACATACGTGAGGGAAATCTATCCAAAAGACATATGTACATATACATGCGGAATACAGTGGGCGAGCCGGCAAGGCTACTATAGATAACTATATACCCAAAATTGAAAGCCGACAAGGCCACATACTATCCAACTATACATAACTGTCTACAGACCTCTAATAGAAATACAACTGTACAAAGACGGGACTGAGCCACATCATACCAATATATATATATATATATATATATAGATAGATAGATACACACACACACACACACACACACACACACACACACACACAAGCATATTGTACCAAAATCAAAAGCAGCTCTGGATCAAGTGGAGCACGCCAACTCTCGCTGATCAAGGATCCTAAGAAGGGAGACCGTCGGCTTGCCTACCTGCACCTACGAGCATGAAATGCAGGCCCCGGGGAATAGGGCCTTAGTACGAATAATGTACTAAGTATGTAAGGCATGAAAATCAATACATAAAAGACCTAGATGAAACATGGAATAAAGAGATCCATCTGTAAATCTGAATAACTTTGTAAATTTTGAAACATTTATAATGTCATGCATGTGCATATAAATGTTGTGTCATGCATAGGTATAGGTGTACATAACATCATCAAGCCACTGAGGGCATCCCATCATATCGTCTCGGCCACTGTAGGCAACATCATCAACATATACCAACTGATCAAGTGGTGGTGCGTATATAATATCGTAACCTTTTCGCATATCCCATATACATATATATACATATAAATACGCATATATAACGCCATCTGATCATGGATCAATATACATGTATAAATGAATGAAATGCATGAAAATACGTTAATAATCTCAACATTCCCTTCAGATAAACTTTATCAACTGCGTGTTATTCTGAGACCCATGAACAGAAGATATAATATATGTGACATAGGGAATCAAGAACATAGAGACCCCTAGTATTTCTATGAATAGAGTCGTTTATGAAAACTGTGCGTTTGCTCGTTTCTTTTGTATAATTTTGATCATGTCAAAAAGAAAGAAGGGATAGCCTTAACATACCCGGAGTAGGGAAAAATTCGTATAATATTCTTGGAAAAGATTTCACCGTACGCCTTTAGAACCGCAAAATTTTACGTTCCTACGGTTCTAACAATTATCGTTGGAATTGTTTGGTTGCAAGAATTTGGTTAAAAGCTTTTTTGGATTGGGTTTAGCTTCTGTTCTTAAAATACATTGGATTAGGAAGAAAGATATATAACTCATTTTGTTATTCTCTGTCCAAATGAACCAAACTTGTATAAAATAAAACCAAACTTGAATGTCTTTGCTTTACACGTTAAAGTCTTGTTACCCTAGATAGCCACCTAAGCCAATATGACCCTTAGTCATTTGTTTGGTTAGCTAATCGCTAACGCATTTGGGGGGGGGGGGGAAAGGGGTTTAGTATTATCTCATAATTTATTAATTAACTAGGTAATGTCCCGTTACCCGATAATTAACCAATTACCTGCATAATTAAGAATTATCTCAAATTAATTAAAATACTACTCATTTTTAATATACTTTATACATCATACTATCACGGTCATGTGGTACCTTGTATTGCACTAGTCCATAAATATCGAGTATTATAGCTCGGACCGTATTTTATTCCAAATCGCCAATCTTCAACGAAACTCATTTTCTTTGATTCATGTACCCTTTATCCTTCATGGCACTTACTTATCTCTTCTTATAAATAGCATAAATATGTTAACCTCAAGATAACCTCATCCCCCGCGTCTACATCAATTAACTGAAGACAAAACTTTAACGTACGAAACACGAGATGTAACATCTTACCCCCTTAGAAACATTTGTCCTTGAATGTTCAACTCCCCGGGATCTATATAAATTTGGCAGAGTCGCCTTTGTAACAACACTACTACAAACTCTTCCTGTAGAAACTCAATAATTCAACGCCACACAGGACCACTATCATCAATAACGACACTGGCCTCACACGATCAATGATAATAACTAACACAAGAATCCCTACACGTACCTTAAAGTTGTGATGTCTCTGTCGAACCCTTCTATGGAGGAGGAAATAAGTAAGGATATCCGGACTTCATGTCTTCTTCGACCTCCTAAGTCATGTCTTCCACATTGTTGTTTCTCCAAAGTACTTTTACCAAAGCTACGCCTTTAGTTCTCAATCTCCGAATCTGTCTGGCTAATATAGCAATGGGAGTTCCTTCATATGATAGCTGCTTTGTGACTTGAACGTCGTCCACTAACACAATTCTGGAAGGATCTCTGATACATTTACGAAGCATAGACACATGAATGGCTGGATGTACATACTCCAAGTCCGAAGGAAATCTAACTCATATGCTACCTTGGCTACATTGCGTATGATCCTATATGGTCCAATGTACCGAGGGCTAAGTTTTCCTTTCTTACCGAACCTCATAACACCTTTCATCGGTAATAACTTTAGGAATACCCAGTCGTCAACCTAAAACTCCAAGTCTCGCCGTCGATTATCCGCATAAGATTTCTGACGGCTTTGAGATGTTAATAGCCTTTCCTGTATAAGCTTAATTTTCTCAATTGCATGTTTTACCAATTCTGGTCCTACTAATGTAGTTTCTCCAACATCGAACCACCCTATAGGCGACCTATATTTCCGTCCGTAAAGAGCTTTGTATTGAGCCATTTGAATACTGGAATGAAAGCTATTATTATATGCAAACTCAATAAGCGGCAGATGATCATCCCAACTACCTTTGAAGTCTATCACACAAGATCGTAACATATCCTCAAGTGTCTGAATAGTACGCTCAGCATGTCTGTCTGTCTGGGGATGAAATGATGTACTAAGACTTACCTAAGTCCCCAATCCTTTTTGGAAGGACCTCCTGAAGTTAGCTGTAAATTGAGCTCCTCTATCCGAGATAATAGATACAGGGACACCATGCAGTCGTACTATCTCCTTAATATAAAGCCTTGCATAATCCTCTACGGAATATGTGGTCCTAACGAGCAAAAAATGGGCTGACTTTGTAAGTCTATCAACAATCACCCATATCGAATCGAACTTACGCTGGGTACCAGTTAAGCCTACGATAAAATCCATATTGATTACTTCCCATTTCTAAGTCAGAATCTTCATAGCCTGCAATAATCCACCGGGTTTCTGATGCTCAATCTTAACCTGCTGACAGTTAGGACATTGAGCAACAAATTCTGCTATATCCTTTTTCATTCCGTCCCACCAATATACTTCCCTGATATCATGATACATCTTTATCACTCCTTGATGGATAGATAATGAGAATAGTGAGTTTCCCCCATAACCTGCCGACGCAGCCCTGCAACATTAGGGACACATAATCATCCTCGATATCTGAGGACCCCATCTTCTGTAATTTCAAATGGTGTCTTCTCCTTCTGAGGGGTGGTATCCCTACAATGAACTAACACATGATCCTCGTACTGGCGTTCCTTTACTTCTGTTACTAAAGAGGATGTTGTCATATCCTGAATAGTAATTCCAATATCACCTGAGTCCAGTAACTGAACTCCAAGACTAGCTAGCTGATGAAACTCATGGGCTATTCCCCTCTTTTCTGACTGTAAATATGACAGGCTACCCATAGATCTACGGCTGAGGGCGTCGGCTACTACGTTCGCTTCCCTGAATGGTATAAAATATCAACGTCATAATCTTTAAGCAGCTCCAACCATCTCCTTTGACATAAATTCAATTCCTTTTGCTTGAAGATATACCGGAGGCTCTTATGATCCATATAGATATCAACATAAATGCCATACAAGTAGTGCCTTCACATCTTTAGTGCATGAATCACCGCGGCTAACACTAAATCGTAGGTCGGGTAGTTCTTCTCGTGCTTTCTTAGTTAACTAGAAACATAAGCTACAAACTTACCATGCTGCATCAGCACACAACCCAATCCAATGCCTGAAACGTCACAATAGATAACATAACCATCGATCCCTTCTGGGAGCATTAGAACCGGTGCTGAAGTTACTCTATCCTTCAATGCCTGGAAACTCCGTTCGCAAGAGTCAGTCCATTGTAACTTTGCTCCCTTCTGAGTCAACTTTGTCAAAGGTGCTGAAAGGGAAGAAAATCCCTCTATAAATCTCCTGTAATAGCCTACCAAACCGAGAAAGCTACGAACCTCCGTAGATGTTGTGGATCTAGGACAAGTCTTTACAGTATCAATCTTTTGTGTATCTACCTGGATGCCTTCACCCGAAATGATATGCCCAAGGAAAGCTACAGAGTTCAACCAGAATTCACATTTAGAGAATTTTGCATACAACTTCCCTTTTTGTAGAACCCCGAGAATGATCTGCATGCTCAACCTCTAAACGAGAATACACCAATATATCGTCGATAAATACAATTACGAATAGATCTAAAAAGGGCCTAAACAAACGTTTCATCAAATCTATGAATACTGTTGGGGCAATAGAATGACATAACCGAAACTCAAAGTACCCATATCTGGTCCTGAATGTTGTCTTTAGAATATCTTCCTCCTTAACCCTGACCTGATGGTACCCGGACCTCAAGTCTATGTTTGAAAAACACTTGGCACTTTGCAATTGATCAAATAAATCATCAATCCTTGGGAGCGGGTACTTATTCTTGATCGTCACCTTATTCAACTGTCTATAATCAAGACACATCCGTAAGGAACCATCTTTCTTCCTCACAAATAACACCGGTGCTCCCGACGGTGATGTACTAGGTGTGATAAAGCCTTTTTCAAGTAAGTCCTTTAGTTTTTCCTTCAGCTCTTTCAGCTCTGCGGGGGCCATTCTATAAGGAGGAATAGATATTGGATGAGTATCTGGTAGTAGCTCAATAGCAAACTCAATTTCTCGCTCTGGCGGAAGACCCGGAAGCTCATCGGGAAAAACATCATGAAACTCATTAACCACAAGGATGGACTGAATGGTTGGTGACTCTACTTCTACATCCTGAACCCGAACTAAGTGATAAATACAGCCCTTTCTGATCATCTTCCTTGCCTTGAGATAGGAAATAAATCTACCTCTCGCCCATGCTGTATTATCTTTCCACACCAAAACAGGCTCTCCTGGAAAGTGAACTCGAACTATCTTTGATCTACAATCAACGTTGGCATGACAAGAAGCCAACCAATCCATACCCATTATAACATCAAATTCTACCATATCTAACTCGATTAGGTCCACTACAGTAGATCGACTATGAACTACGATTATACAACCCCTATATACTCGCTTAGCTATCATTGAGTACCCAACAGGTGTAGACACCTCAAAAGGTTTAACCAATTCAGGTTTTATTCCTAACTTACTAGCAACCAACGGAGTAACATATGATAAGGTGGAACCTGGGTCAATCAGTGCATATACATCATATGAAGAGACTGATATGTTACGCCCCGTCGATATTATGTCCCGCATTATTATATTACGATGATGTTACGCCTTCTAGTACTACATTAAGATGATGTTACACTTCGTAGTATTAAATTACGACGATGTTGCACCCGGTAGTATTGTATGTTGAATTTGTCGTAAGTTAATTGACATCAGTCCAAGGAAAAGATTATTTGGAGATTATAAGGACTATGCTATTTCAAACAAGTGATGAGTAAATTCGTGAAGGTAAGATGGGTAGCAATTTAAAGAAAATGAGTTTTCGTCCAAGTTTGACATGTTGGAATAAAATACGGCCCAAGCTAAAATACTCGGTATTTATGGACTAGTGCTATACAAAGTACCATATGACCATGATAGTAAGAGGTATAAGGTATGTTAAAAGTAAGTAGTATTTTAAGTAAGTGGAGATAATTCTTTATTATGTGGTTAATTGGTTAATTACCGGGTAATGGGACACTACCTAATTACCTAATAAGTAGATAAAGTTTAAACCTTCCCACCCCATCCCCACGCGGCAGCAAGCCACACCCTAAAGAAATGACTCTTAGTCATTTCTTATGAGGTGGCAAAGTAATGAAGTCTTACATATCAAAGACTAATATAAAACTAATGTAAAGTTTTACCTTCCAAATGTTTTCCATATCAAGGACTACCATCAGAAGTGGGGGGAGGGAACGTGTGCCAATTTTTTAAAGGCTTTCAATCAAATTCATTCTCAAAACACTTCAGTCAAATTACTACTTTGATAACGTGATTTCTTAACCACAATCCGACGAGGTTTCTTAGCATAATTAGCAACGTGAGGTTTTGCGATTCTAAGGGAGTGCGGTGTAACCTTTTTCAAGAATATCATACGGATTTTTCTCTACTACTCCAGGTATGTTAAGGCTATCCCTTCTTTCTTTTTGGCATGATCTATACGACACAAGCGAAACGAGCAAATGCACAACTTCCATAAATTACTCTATTCGTAGAAATGCTAGAGATGTGTATATTCTTATTCTCCCATGTGTCATATTATTCTATCATCTGTTCATGGGTCTCAAAGATACGTAAGTTGGTAAAGTTTATTTCGTGATATTAATCAGAGGCATAATGGTCTTTATGATGTACCGAGAGATTTTATTGACGTATTTCATATGCATTTCATGCATTTATACGTGCACATGACCCATGACCAGATGGCGTTATATATATATATATATATATATATATATATATATATATATATATATATATATATATATATATATATATATATATATATATATATGGGATATGGAAAGGTTATGGCAATATATACGCACCACCACCTGATAAGCTGGTATACGTTGATGATTTTGCCCACAGTGGTCGAGATGATATGATTGGATGCCCTCAGAGGCCTGATGTTGCTATGGAACATGTACCTATGCACGACATGACATTCATATGCATGACACTATAATTATTTCACGATTTACAGAGTTATCCAGACATACAGGTTGAGTCATTTACTCTATATTTCTTCCATGTCTGTTATGTACTTATTTATGTGCCTTACATACTCGGTACATTATTCGTACTGACGTCCCTTTCGCCTGGGGACACTTCATTTCATGCCCGCAGGTCCCGATAGACAGGTTGAGAGCCTTCGAGGTAGGCTATCAGCTTAGTAGAAGACGTTGGTGCGCTTCATTTGCTTCGGAGCTGCTTGTTTGGTTAGTATGATTTAGATGTGTATTGTTTGGTTTGGCGGGACTCTGTCCCGACCTTTATGAAAATTATGTATTCTTAGAGGCTTGTAGACAAATGTCATGTACGTAAAAGATTGTATGGCCTTGTCGGCCTATGTTCAGTATACGAGTGGTTATTTTGGTCTTATAGACTCGTATGTCTTATGTATAAGTTGGTATCACATATTGTATTCTACTTATCTCACCGCAGCCTTGCAGCTTAGTTATCTATGATAGTATGATATGAAAAGATACGTTATGTTGGTACTCGGTTGAGTAAGGTACCGGGTGCCCGTCGCAGCCCATCAGTTTGGGTCGTGACATGATAATTTACCTGTAACAACATCCGGCGATGACTCCTGATCCTGTAGTCCCGCCAACGCATAAATGCGGTACTGTGAACCGCTCGAGCTAGATGGTATGCCTCTACCTCTACCACGACTCATTGATGCTTGTGAACCTTGCCCAAGGGGGCATACTGATGAGGACAAACCAACTACAGATCCCGCTAGCTAAGCTACGCTTGCATCACCTCTCATCGGACAATCCCTCATAACGTGGCCCGGATAACCACAAGTATAACAAATACCCAATCCCATACGGCACTGCCCGGCATGCTGCTTACCACACTGAGCACATCGTGGTAAGGGCGGCCTCATCTGACTTGACTCACCCCTATACGGAGAACCTGAGGCCCTGGAATTCTGAACAGGCCCTGAATCTGTGGAACGATCAAATCTCTTACCGCCAAACAGAGGGGGTGCGCTAGCCGATCGCTGGGCTAGATACCTCGAGTACTATTGTCTCTAACCACCTCGAAACTCACCAAAAGGACCTGAAAACCTCGCTCTCTTATTTTGGGCCTTATCATGCTCACGATCAGCTCTCTGTTTCTGCTTACGCTCCTCTACACCCTGAGTGTATGCCTGAATACGAGAAATATCCATGTCTACGTGAAGTGAGACCGACATACAATATTAAGCAAGTGCGGCTCTAACCCCATCACGAACCGGTGAACCCGATCCTCTATCTTAGATACAATAATGGGAGCATACCTAGACAACGAATCAAACTGAAGACTGTACTCCCGAACACTCATGTTACCCTGCCGAAGGGTCAATTAACCTATCAACTTTGGCCCGTCTAAGCTTTGGTGGCAGATAATGTTGAAGGAAAGCTTCTGTAAACTCCTGCAATACTGCTGGAGGGGCATTCTCACCTATGGACAACTCCCAAGACTCGTACCAATTAACTGCAACATCCTGGGGTCTATAGGAAGCTAGCTCAACTGACTCAGTCTTAGTGGCCTTTATTACACTCAAAGTCCTCTGCATTCTATCGATAAATACTTGAGGGTCTTCATTTGGATCTGCCCCAGTGAATACCGGAGGGTCCAAATTAATGAAATCACGAACCCTCGCAGTGACGGACCTATCTGCATGACCAATACCTACTTCCTGACGTCGAGCTTGCGCGGCTACTAATCGAGTTGATAGCTGAATAGCAGCTCTCATCTCCTAACCGGTGTATCTGGCTGAGGGGCTGAACGTACAGGGGCGAGCGCTGGACCTGGGGCCCCTCGGAACTCTTCTGGAGAGGGCGGGGTATGTGATGTCTGAGATGGAATCTCACTATGAGACTCTTCCCGAGCCTTGGTAACTCGTGGCACTCGACTAGTAGTCCCACCAGCCACGTACTTTCCCTTCTGGGCGGCTGTAGTCTTCGGAGGCAACTTTGAAAAAGTAACATATTGTTAGGAAGATGAATTCTTATATTGCATGATCTAAGATACAAAGAGAGGATAACATCCTATATCTCCTATAGTCTTCTGCCTATAAGTGTGGTGCACAACACACCCATAAACAAGACTCTACTAGACACGGTTTGTAGACAACCCTAGGACGGAATTGCTCTGATACCACTTTTGTCATGACTCAAACCAATGGGCCGTGATAGGTGCCCGAATCCTACATGTCGAACATCCTTAAGCATGTGTTTAATATATAAACGTGAATAACATACGTGATGTAAATCTATCCAAAAGACATATACACATATACATGCGGAAAACAGTGGGCGAGACAGCAAGGCTGCTATAGACAACTATATACCCAAAACTGAAAGCCGACAAGGCCACATACTATCCAACTATACATAACTGTCTACAGACCTCTAATAGAAATACAACTGTACAAAGACGGGACTAAGCCACGTCATACCCATATATATATATATATATATATGTATATATATATATATATATATACAAGCATATCGTACCAAAATTAAAAGCAGCTCCGGATCAAGTGGAGCACGCCAACTCTCGCTGATCAAGATACTAAGAAGAGGGACCGTCGGCTTGCCTACCTGCACCTGCGGGCATGAAACACAGGCCCCAGGATAAGGCGTCAGTACGAATAATGTACAGAGTATGTAAGGCATGAAAATCAGTACATAAAAAACATAGATGAAACATGGAATAAAGAGATCCATCTGTAAATCTGAATAACTTTATAAATTCTGAAACATTTATAATGTCATGCACGTGCATATAAATGTCGTGTCATGCATAGGTATATGTGTACATAACATCATCAAGCCTTTGAGGGCATCCCATCATATCGTCTCGGCCACTGTGGGCAACATCATCAACATATAATAACTGATCAGGTGGTGGTGCGTATATAACGCCGTAACTTTTTTCCCATATCCCATATACATATATATACATATACATATAAATACGCGTATATAACGCCATCTGGTCATGGGTAAATGTACATGTATAAATGAATGAAATGCATGAAAATATGTTAATAATCTCAATATTCCTTTCGGATAAACTTTTGTCAACTGCGTATTATTCTGAGACCCATGAACAAAAAATTTACTAATATGTCACATGGGGAATCAAGAACACAGAGACCCCTAGTATTTCTATGAATAGAGTTGTTTATGAAAACTGTGTGTTTGCTCGTTTCTTCTGTATAACTTGGATCATGCCAAAAAAAGAAAGAAGGGATAGCCTTGACATACCTGGAGTAGTGAAAAATCCTTATGATGTTGTTGGAAAAGGTTGCATCGTACTTCTTTAGAACCGCAAAATTTTACGTTGCTAAGGTGCTAATAATTCTCCCTCGAATTGATTTGGTCGCAAGAAATTTGGTTGGATTGAGTTTAGCGTATGATCTTGAAAGGTTTTGAATCAGGAAGAATGGTATATCATTTCTCACTTGATTACTCTATGTCCAAAATGAGACCAAACTTGTAATGTCATACGTAAGTGTCTTATGTACCTTACTTTAGATGGCCACCTAAGACATATGACTTGTCTTATGTACCTTACTTTAGATAGCCACCTAATCAACAATGACTAAGAGTCATTTGATTAATATGTGGCTTGCTGCCACGTGGGGTTAGGGTGGAGATTTTAATCTTTATCCAAACGTATTAGTTAATTAGGTAATGTCTTGTTACCCGGTAATTAACCAATTACCCACATAATTAAAAATTATCTCGACTTACTTAAAATACTACTCATCTCTTTTTTTATATACTTTATACATCATACTATCATGGTCATATGGTACCTTGTATGGTACTAGTCCATAAATATCGAGTATTATAACTTGAACCGTATTTTATCCCAAATCGGCAACCTTCAACGAAACTCATTTTCTTTAATCCGTGTACCTTTTATCCTTCATGGCACTTACTTATCACTTGTTATAAATAGCATAAATACGTTAACCTCAAGATAATCTCATCCCCGAGTCTACGTCGATTAACTGAAGACAAAACTTTAACGTACGAAAATGCGAGATGTAACACAAAAGAAGTGCGGTCCGCACTTTTGTGATTGCGGCCGCACTTCTGAGGCTAAAAAAATATTAACTCTATGATGACAAGGAATTGGCTAATGTGCGGCCGCAAAAGGATTTCTGCGGTCCCTACAATTAGACTTGCGGCTACACATTGGAGTCTCAAAGTGAAGACTCTCTGATGATAGTAAATGTGCTCATTTGCGGCCGTAAAGGGAATGCTATGGTCCGCACATTTTAATTTGCGACGGCAGATTCCTTCTTCACTTAGTTGACCAAATTCAACATCTGCGGAACACAAATTCAAGTGCGTTCGCAAATTTCAAAAATTACGTACAGATCAAATTTTTCTACTTAGGTTTCTCAAATTCTCTTACAATTAGACATGGCAACATTGTAAATCATGAAATTTTACTAACCCAGACCCCATAGAGCATGTATCAAGTTAACCCAGTTCAGATTTACCCCACATGGACGCACAATTGAACTTGAATAACAAATGGCCTAAAAAGAACTAAAAATCTACAAATTAAACTAACTAAAAAGAGTAACGTGAAATTGAAGCATACCAGATAGAGTGAGAGTAATGAGTGAATGATCAAAGTGGCTATGTGTGTGGTCAGATGAAATCTCTAAGAAAATTCAACAGAGCAAAATTTTTAGTTCAGAGAGTTAAAAGTGTTAATTGGGCCCTGTTCCTCTATTTATACTAATTTTTAGATAAGGGTAAAAAAGGACGAGTGCGGACACACATTTTCATGTGCGGTCCGCAGGGGCCTCAACTCAGAAGTTCATCTGCGGTCCGCACATTTCCAGGTACGGCCCCAGAGATCAAGTGCGGTCGCAAATCGACCTCCGCACTGACAAGCTTAAACTTCAGAGAGTTGGCATTTTTAACATCTTAATTGTGCATTCCGCAAGATAAATATGGGGACGCAATGTTATTCTGCTATAGCACCAACAAATGTGTGGTCCACACAATTCAAATGTGGTCCGCATCCCTTAGAATACTTAGCCATATTTTCGTCTATAATTCCTGTAAGTCACACTCACCCCTCTAGCACACTTCAAATCAAGTTAGAACAAAAATAACATCTAACTACAAAAGAAAAAGGAAAATAAACATGGGTTGCCTCCCAAGAAGTGCCTGAGTTAACGTCGCGGCACAACGTAGAATACCCTTAAGTGTAATGAATGACCGCCATGACGTGGCTTTCTCCAACCTTTCCCAAGTAGTGCTTCACTCGGTGACCATTAAATCAGAATACTTCATTGTTGTTGTTCTTCAAGTCTAACGCACCAAAAGGTATCACACCCACAATTTCAAAAGGACCACGCCATTTAGATTTTAACTTCCCGGGAAACATCCTCAACCTTGAGTTAAACAACAATACAAGATCGCCCACCTTGAACTCTTTGTTCCAAATGTATTTTTCGTGAAGATATTTCATATTTTCTTTGTACAAGGACGAACTTGCATAAGCATGGTACCGGAACTCATCCAACTCATTCAAATGTACGACCCTCAAGTTAGCGGCTACATCCCAATCATGATTCAACTTCTTTAACGCCCACATGGCCTTGTGCTCTATTTCCACTGGAAGATTGCAAGCTTTTCCGAACACCAACCAGTATGGTGACATTCCGATAAGTGTTTTGTAAGTCGTCCGATAAGCCCATAATGCATCATCAAGCTTAATTTGATCAATCTGTCCGATTAGCATTCACCGTTTTGGATAAGATACTCTTTATCTTCCGGTTAGATACTTCCACTTCCCCACTAGGCTTGTGGTGATAGGGAGTTGTGATTTGTGAGTAACACCATACTTGCCAAGTAAAGTGTGAAAAGCCTTGTTGCAAAAATATGACCCCATCGCTTATAATTGCACGTGGAGTACCAAACCTTGTGAACATATTCTTCTTCAAGAACTCCACCACACTTCTCACCTCATTGTTGGGTAAAGCAACGACCTCAACCCATTTGGACACATAATCCACCGTGACCAAGATGTAGGTGTTTCCACAACAACTCACAAAAGGGCCCATGAAGTCAATATCCCACACATCAAAAATAAAAATCTCCAAAATGGTAGTGAGAGGCATTTCACTTTTCTTTGAGATTCCACCGGCTTATTGACATTCATCACATCTTTTCACTAACTCACTTACATCGTTGTAAATAGTGGGACAATACAAGAGAACAAATCTGGGATGATTCCACACACAAATCCGGGATGATTCCACACACAAGGAAATTTGCTAAATCCGCGAACCATGTCACCTCTTTCATTCAAATTGCCAAGAGTTGCTCATCGGAGAAAGAGTCATTGATTTCAAGACCATCATGCGGCCTCCCCTCCTCCTCCAAACGAGACAAGTGGTCTGCCACTTGGTTTTAACTACATTTTCTATATTGGATGTCAATATCAAACTCTTGCAACAAGAGAACCCATATCATAAATCGAGCTTTGGAGTCCTTTTTGCTCATAAGATAACGAAGCACCGCATGATCTGTGTGGACAATGACTTTTGCACCCAACAAGTACAGGCGGAACTTCTCAATTGCAAACACAATAGCAAGGAGATCCTTATCCTTAAAGGTATAGTTGACTTGGGCACTATTCATGGTCTTACTAGCATAGTAGATCGGGTGAAAAATCTTGTTGATGTGTTGCCCCAAAACAGCCCTAACCGCTACGTCACTTGCATCACACATGAGTTCAAAAGGCACACTCCAATTTGGAGCGGTGATGATGGGAGTAGTTGTCAACTTGAGCTTCAACAATTCAAAAGCTCTCATGCAATCATCATTGAAGTTAAACTTAGAATCCTTCTCAAGAAACTTAAAATCCCCTCGTGGCCTAAGAAACACCGCACACCCGTCACCGAAGTTGGAGGTGAAAGTTTAGAAATCACCTCAGTCTTTCTGCTGTCAACTTCAATTCCATTCCATGAGATTTTATGGCCAAGGACAATGCCTTCCTCGACCATGAAATGGTATTTCTCCAAATTGAGTACCAAATTTGTTTCTTCACATCTAGCCAATACTTTGTCCAAATTTGCAAGACAATCATCAAAAGAATCTCCAACCACCAAAAAGTCATCCATGAAAACTTCTAGGTAGTCCTCCACCATGTCTGTGAAAATAGCCATCATACACTTTTGAAAAGTCGTCGGTGCATTGCACAAACCAAATGGCATCCGCTTGAACGAAAAAATACCATAGGGACAAGTAAAAGTTATTTTCTCTTGATCTGCCGGAGCAATGAGAATTTGGTTGTAGCCCGAGTACCAATCAAGAAGGCAACAGAAAGAATGGCTGGCCAATCTATCAAGCATCTGATCTAAGAAAGGAAGTGGAAAGTGATCATTCCTTGTGACTTTATTGAGCTTGCGATAGTCTATACACACCCTCTAACCGGTAACCGTTCTTGTAGGAATCAATTCATTCTTGTCATTGGTAACCACCGTCATGCCCCCTTCTTTGGGACATATTGAACCGGAGAGGTCCACGAACTATTGGAGATGGAGTAGACAACCCCGGCATCCAACCACTTGATAATCTCCTTTTTGACAACTTTTTGTATAGCCTCATTGAGTCTCCTTTGATGTTTAATGGATGGTTTGGCGCCATCCTCCAACTTGATCTTATGCATGCAAAAGGCGGGGCTTATTCCCCGAATATCCGCCAAGGTCCACCCCATAGCCTTCTTCCTCTTTTGTAGCACCGCCAATATGGAATCTACCTGAACGTTAGCCAAACAAGAGGAAAGAATAACCGGTAAAGTAGAACAAGGACGAAGAAATTCATACTGAAGATGTGGAGGCAATGGCTTCAACTCAAGGTAGGAAGCTCTTCAATAGAAGGTTTTGTAGGAGGAGTTGTCCTATTTTCAAGATCCAAGGACAATTTTCGGGGTGCATAATTGTACGGCCCCATTCCTTGTAAAGAGTTCACACATTCCATGAAGCCATCCATCTCGTCATCATCAAAGTTGAGCAAGACGGCCTCCAACATATCACCAACACTGATTGTAGCACTTGTTTCATCAACAATAACATCGGTCACCAAGTCCACAAAAGAACACACCTCATTGCTATTTGGTTTCCACATGGACTTACACACATGGAATACCACTTTTTCATTACAACCCGGAAGGTAAGTTCTCCAGCTTCAACATCACAAAGAGCCTTCCCATAGTAAGGAAAGGTCTCCCAAGAATAATCGGCACCTCATAATCGACCTCACAATCTAGAATGACAAAATCCATCGGAAGAATGAATTTATCAACACGAA
The DNA here is from genome assembly GCF_001879085.1 of Nicotiana attenuata. Taxonomy (NCBI): domain Eukaryota; kingdom Viridiplantae; phylum Streptophyta; class Magnoliopsida; order Solanales; family Solanaceae; genus Nicotiana; species Nicotiana attenuata. Next base: position 23,119 of record NW_017674654.1, on the reverse strand, counting down.
CCAAGACATCTTCAATCACTCCCAAGGGCCTCTTCATAGTACGTCGGCCATTTGCAATCTCATAGAGGTGGGTATTGGTTGCCCAATTCCCAAAATCTTGAAAATCGAATAGGGCATCAAATTAATACTTGTCCCAAGATCACAAAGAACTTTAGCAAACATGGCACTTCCAATTGTACAAGGAGTTGTGAAAGCACCGGGATCCTCCAACTTAGGAGCCATTGAATGCACAATTTCACTCACTTGATGAGTGACTTTGATAGTTTCAAAATTTATTGATCGCTTCTTTGTCACAAGATCCTTCATAAACTTTGCATAACCGGGCATTTGGTCCAAAGCTTCAACTAATGGTACATTGATTGAGAGACTCTTCATTATTTGTATGAACTTTCTGAATTGATTCTCACCATTTTGCTTTGCAAGTCTTTGAGGGTATGGAGGTGGAGGCTTAGGCAATGGTGCCTTAGCCTTTTGCACTACCGACTCCGGTATGTCAATAATATGTTCCCTAGACGGGTTCACCTCCTCTTGAGTCTCTTCTACACTATCATCAATATCAATCCAAAACTCCATCATTAGGTTGCACCACATTGTTCGGGATCTTTTCTTCTTGCATCACTTGCTCATCATCCACAAGTTACATTTGACTTGAGGTGGGTGCATTCCCACCTCTTTCACTTCTTGTGGTCACAGCCATGGCATGCCCCGTGTTGTTACCAACCTTTGGGTTTACTACCGTGTCACTTGGTAGTGCCCTCTTAGGACGAGAATTTAGAGCTTGAGAGATTTGCCCCATTTAAACTTCTAAGTTGCGGATTGATGTGTTGTGTGAGGAGAGTTGGGCATCCGAATCGGCATTCTTTTCCATCATTTGCTTGAACATATTTTCAATATGCCCCAATTCATTATTTTTGGACCATGGGAAGGATTAGGAAGCGGGTTGCTCGGTTGTTAATACATCGGGGGACTTTGAAAACCTGACCCTCGGTTTCCTTGATTGTTGTTCCATCTGCCTTGATTATTACCCCCCCCCCCCCATTTCCTTGGTTATTTTCACTCCAATTTCCTTGATTGTTGTTGTTATGCCAATTCCCTTGATTGTTGTTTCCGCTCTAATTGCATTGATTGTTAGAATTCAATTGCCTTGATTGTTTTGAGGTCGCCATTGTTGTTGGTTTGGGCCTTAGAAGCTATTTCTTTTCCCTTGAAAATTGTTCACATATTGCACTTCCTCTTCTTGTTCATTATACGAATCGTCTTGCTCAAAATCACTATTTTCTTGCACATAGTTCTCCACTCGAGTTTGCACTTGTGGACCTTTGGCCCTCCTTTTGTTCACCATCATGTTCACCCCTTTCATGACATTGACTTGCTTAGGAGATTGAACTTGACTAAGTTGAGCCTTTGCTAGTTGATTCATGGTAGTAGTCAATTCGGCAATGGCTTTCCCATGGTCATGCCATTCTTCATGGAGGTGGTTCATATTCGAATCACCTTGTGGAACAATGGCCCGTGATTTCCAAGACGATGACGTTTCCACCATTTCATCCACAATCTCACACACCTCCGCATAAGGCATAGTCATGAAGTTTCCACCGGCAAGTTGATTCACTACACATTGGTTGGTTGTGTTAATCCCACGATAGAAGGTTTTTTGAATCATGTTTTTCGTCATATCGTTGTTGGGACATTCCTTAACCATAGTTCTATAGCGCTCCCATATCTCATGTAATGGTTCATTCGGCTCTTGCTTGAATGCCAAAATCTCATCTCGAAGTGTAGCCATGTGCCTGGGAGAGAAGAACTTAGTAATAATTTTTTTCGCCAACTCATCCCAATTGTGAATGGAATGGTTCGGTAATCATTCCAACCAATCTAAAGCTTTCCCACGTAGAGAGAAGGGAAAAAGCTTTAGCCTCAATGCATCCTCGAATACATTTGTTTGTTTGCTCCCCCAACAAGTATCCACAAACCCCTTCAAATGTTTATACGCATTTTGAGTTGGAGCACCGGTGAAGAAACCCCATTGCTCAAGCAAAGTGAGCATCACATTGGTGATTTGGAAATTGCCCGCCGTAATACGGGGAGGGACTATTTCACTAGCATATCCTTCATTGGGTAATACCCGGTGTGGAGCTGCTCATGTTGGAGGTGAGGGTGGAGTGGGTACATTGTCATAAGGCACCCGTCCTCTTCTATTGGCTCGAGGTTCAAGAGGTACCTCCTCAACTTGATCATCCTCGTCGTCTACATTTCCCAAAGGCATATTTCTGAGATCATTGTTTGCCGCCATGGTTGTACCTAAAATTATTTCACACAAGTTAGTAACACGGAAGGAAAAGAAGATATTCCAAAAACAAACCATAATATATAGCTAACACTATTTTAACTCCCCGACAACGGCGCCAAAAATTGATGACGTCCGAAACACACCTCGTTAAGAGATATGATACGGTCGTATGCAATATATTTTACCCAACTATGATTCGAGGTCGAATCCACATGGAGTTATAAGGGGTGCTAGGAGTATACACTTGAAGAAAGCGAATGGATTAACTAAATTTGCACTTCCACAAAAAGTTTTTAATTTCTATTTCTACTATTACTTTAACAATGGTAAGCTAAGTAAAAGAAACTAGAAATGAACGATTGCTTTGGTATTTTTTTCAAATAGTTAAAAAGCCTAGGGATGTGACCATAACCTAGGTGTTCGCCTAATGGGTTAAAGACGTTAATACTTATTTTGTTGATTGGGTGTATTATAGCTCTCAACTCGACGTTACCCACTCAATACGTCTCGGTGGCTTTCTCAAGTCCAAATAGGTATCAAGCAAAATAGTTGATATGAGCTCAAGTTGGGTTCTTACTATCTCTAGTTTGACCCTTTAACTAGCCTAATCAAACTCTCAATTAGCCCAATTTCTAGTTAGCCAAGTTATCCTAGACTAGGTCATTCTTTCTCAAGTAGAGACTAAGTCAAAAAGGCATGAATCAATGTTTGCAACCATTAATTCTAGAGTTGAAGCATGAACTACGCTATATAATCAACACCTAATCATAAACAAATATTAAATTAAGTATCCATAAGGTTTACACACTAGGGTTGGGTGACAACCTAGTAAAAATCTAGCTACTCATAATGGAAATTCAAGAAAATAAAGAAGAAATGCTAATTAAACTCATAATCAAAGATAAAAATGATAAAAGATAATGTTTAAACACTAAAATGGTTACAAACTTCCTAAAAAGGTAAAAGGTAACTGCTACAGCAGCTCAAACTTCGGAACTTAACCTAAAATTATGAAACTCGTATATTAATAGTGGGCTATAATTCGCTGACAAAAATGCCCCTCGGGAGGTTCTGCGGCCGCACAATTCCATGTGCGGTCTGCAGATTTCTTCATTTGGTAGGAGAGTGGGTTTTGTAGCCGCACATTTCTTGGTTGCGGCCGCGAAGTATCTTCTGCGGCCGCACAATTCTTGTGCGGTCCGCACTTCATCAAGGCTTTAGGACTTGGTCTTTTGCACACTCTCTGAACTTGGAATCATCTGTCAGTGAAAACCCTGTTCTACGGCCGCACAATTCATGTGCGGTCCGCACATTGGCCAAAGTTCTGCTGGGTGCTTGTACTTGGTTTGTTGCCGCATATGGAGTTATGTGGTCTGCACTTTCTTCTGCAGAAGCAGAAATGTTTCTGCGCACCACACTTTTTGATTCTTCGCCCTTTATTGCCTTGTGATTCGGAACACTTCTTTTTGAGTTGGATTTCATCATGGGAGACCAAACTCTAACATTCCTGCAATTTGCATATTTTCATTAGTTTTGGGAACATAAATCAATACTTTCGGACTAAGACAAAAGAAAAAAAAGAGCTAATAAGTAGTCAAAATCCCCACTTATCAATATATACATGTGTATAATATTGTATAATTATACATATATGTCAGTATATAATTTATACATGAAGATACAGTGTAAGAGGTTGTACATACACAAAAGGGCAGCCCGGTGCACTAAGCTCCTAGTATGCGCGGGGTCCGGGGAAGGGCCGGACCACAAGGGTCTATCGTACGCAGCCTGATCACGCCCAACTCTAGTCCTAAAAAGGATAAGCGGTCGCTGCAAATATAATCCGGTCTAAAAGTCTGGAGTCGAATCCTACAGAGAACTAAGTCTTAGTTGTATCTGTTTAATATCACCAAGAAGACAAGATTGAACAATTTTCTAAATTATAAAGATTGCGACTAAAACTGAAAATAAATAAACAGCTGAAAACTAACTATGCTTGAATTGTAAACAATTAGAATAAAGGTTTAAGGTAATGGTTTCCCCCGTTGTTGATTTCCTTGGTTGTATGTTTCTTATAGCGTTGACTTAGTTGCCTCTATCAATCATGAACTCTCCAGCTATCATAAATCTCTCTCGAGCAATTATGATAATTTACTAGACGCACTCTCTCAAGCTACGCTAGCTAGATTCGCATTACAGTTCACTTAGATCGCACCCGAGGTATCGTTATCTCTAATCCAACCTCTAAACCCTCGGTTATGACTCTCGCCTATACTCCGGGAGTGATGTTGTTCAAACAACTACCTAAATATGCACTCTCTCTCAAGCAGATACATAATAAATAGGAACGGCTAATTGAGAATCCTTTCAATTAACCACAATCAAAACATAGTTGAACAAATAGAGATTAAACTAATTCAAATCTATATTACTTATAACAACCAATTCATCCCCAACGGGTTTCACCAAAACCTTAGATTACAAAAGTCACAAAAGAATTCATATTCAAAGGTAAAAGAACAAAGAAGAAGATTAAAGATTGATGCCCAATGATCCTCCTTGCCTCTTGCCCTTCCTTCTGATGTTTTTCACTTCCAAAAATCATTCTCTCCTTTCTTGGCCAGCTTCCCTCGTTTAATATAGGGTTTAGGGCTTAAAATCCCGTGTTTTGTACTTTAGTCCCTGAAATTTACGCGTCCTGCCGCGGTCCTACCGCGGTTACGCCAGGACCGCGCCCAGAGTGGCCTTCAGAATCTGCAGCAGTGTTCTGCCGCGTCAGGTCCGCAGTTGCAGTTTCAATCGCGTTTTTGACCCTGTTCCATTTGGAATTTGGAAAAACATAAAACACGGAAGTTGTAGCCCTTTGAGTTAGCTTTCCAACCATATATTGTGGAGCCAAAATAGAGTTCTGATAAAAAAGTTATGTGCATTTTACTAGACAGTGCGCAATATGCCTACTCGAGTCTTCGTTTTGTTGTTTTATTATCCGTTGATCCCCGAATACGATCCCGGCTTAATTCCTTGGGCTTTTACTCAGACTTCAAATCTCCAAATCACTTGAATTCATTCCATAACATCTATATATCTCGGAATCACTCCTACAAGGCATAAAACACACCGTTATCGAGTGCAAACTCAATTAAAGTGCAGTAAATTAGAGTGTAATAAGCGACTAAAATACGTAATTATAGCGTATCATCAACACCCCACACTTAAACCATTGCTCGTCCTCGAGCAATCAAACTACACTTTTTTTTATAGACACGACCTTTTTAAACAATTCTCCTAACTCATCACACCAAGAGTATTTAAAATAGACTAAGCACAAAAGCGTAACATCTTCACCTCAAGATTTGACTCACAAGTACCACATGTTATTCACAACTCACCCACTTACTCTAATATAGAGGTCACTGACATTACCTTTCCTTCATGAATCAAGTGCCCTCACACAACAAAAGAGAGTAGTTCCACACAATAAAATTTAAGAACACTTAGGAACTCAAGATAGAAAGAATTCACTCACTCTCAGAAATAACATTCATATGCCACAAAAGATGCACCATAAGCTTGCTCATAGTGTACTACTCCACTAATCGAGCTCATTCAATCTAGGATCAATTAGGACTTTATTTGGTTGTCATGTAGGCTACGGGACGGGTAGGATATATTTAGATATAAGAGTGACTACACCTCCCTAAGCACTTTAATACATATACTTTAACATTCAAACCCCATACTTATGTCAAACCAAACTCCACCTTCACATCAATGTATATTACCCCATTCTTCTTTAAGCACACTTACGTCAAGAGCCACCACTTATCAAGGAAATTTTTTTTTTCACAACAATCCAACTATATTTTTTTTCAATTCAAGTGGCTCTTCCTTTTTCAAAACAGTGCACCTTTCTCCTTATTCAATTAGTTCCACTCAAAAGCCAAACCAACCACCCCACACTTTAACTTTTACAAAGTTCATAACAATTCAAGTGCTCATGAGAGGTGAAAAGGTTCAAATAGATGGTTAATTCAAACAAATGGGTAAGGCTTGTAATGTGGTTGCCAAAGAAAAAGGATTATAGGCTCAAAGAGGTTAACTACGATACATAACAATTAGGTGGGTAAAATATACATATCTGGCTCAACAAGAAAATGCCTATATCACTTCCAAGACTGAACAACACTACTATTTTGCTTTGCAAACACACGGGGCAAGTTCTAGGCATCAAATGCAATGCACAGAATAACACCAAACCTCACACACACATGGCACATAACTCACTCAGGATTGGTTTCATCAAGACACTCTAGTCAAAGCAGTTAAGCAAAGTTAAGATCATACAATTTAAGGTACTTATACAAGAGTCAAAAACTGAGCCTAAGCGTCACAACCAAAGTACTCACTATTCTCAAGGCATAACCAAGTCAAGAGATATTGCTTCAATTCAAAACACAACGCAATGGCTCCTATTCCTAAAAAAAAACTAACTACACCCGGTTCAAATAAAATCCTTGAAAAAGAACCGTGGCACAAAGAAAAACCAAGGGGGAATTATTACACTACCTACAAAGAAAATCTTTTTGTTTTCTTTAGACTTAAATCCCTCAAGAAAATTGTCTAATAGATCCATCGTCGGGAAAAGTCCAATCTTTTAAAAAAAATACTATTTAATTAAACTAATACAGCTAAAGTAGCATGAAAAGTCACTCAGACAATCTCATCACCCCACACTTAAAATTGTGCATTGTCCCCAATGCACACCACAACTAATAAAAGGGTAAAAGAGACTCCCTGGTAGGCCAAAGGCCGAAGCACTAACAACTCATGGGGTACTCAGACTTCTCCCAAGCTTGGTCCTTCGTGCGGGTACCTCACACTTAGTTCCAACCATTTGGTTTGATGTTGCATCCTTCCAATACCTTTGCTTTCCATTCTCCTAAAAAAAATTGACACTACAAAAATAATACAATTAAAAAAAATAAAAAATAAATAAAAGAAAGCAATAAAGCTGGGTTGCCTCCCAACAAGCACTTGATTTAACGTCGCGGCACGACGCGAATCACTTTTTGCCTCCACCTCGAGCTTATGAATTGAACCCCCAATTTTGATTCAAGCTTATGATTATGGTCATGGGGCGGTGGAACGAATCTAACTGGCCCAAGGAAATAATGTAGTATTCTGCATTCCTTGGCCTTTGTATGAGGTATGTAAAACTGACTTTCTGGCAAGAAGAATTCCAGAATATATGCACCTTGTTCCTCATTCCTTGACTCTTCGATTGGTTCAGATGACTCTATTTCCATATCATCATCCAAACATAATGTGGAAAAATGCTTGGAGTGTGGACCAATGCGCTCAAACACATGAACTTCAGGATTTTCAACATCCTCAACATCAATGATACTAGAGTCAACAAAATTTATATCCTCAAAGTCCTTGGTTGGCTCTAGTCTCACTTCTTCAACATTGACATCCTCAAATTGTAGTTGGCTAGGTTGTTGATGTTCTACTCTGACCTCCCCAATTAACACCTCAAATTCATGCTCTTCTTGGTTGCTATCCTCAATATTGGCTTGTTGAGTATTAAAAGCTCCAACCACTTGACTCAATTGAGCCTCCAACTTGTGAATTTGATCACGCCCAACTCTAGTCCTAAAAAGGATAAGCGGTCGCTGCAAATATAATCCGGTCTTAAAAGTCCGGAGTCGAATCCCACAGAGAACTAAGGCTTAGCTGTATCTGTTTAATATCACCAAGAAGACAAGATTGAAAATAAATAAACTGCTGAAAACTAACTATGCTTGAATTGTAAACAATTAGAATAAAGGTCTAAGGTAATGGTTTCCCCCGTTGTTGATTTCCTTGGTTGTATATTTCTTATAGCTGTGACTTAGTTGCCTCTTGCCTTTCTATGTGCAATTGTTTCTCATTGTTTTGTTCCAGAAGGCACTTTAGCATATCCTTGATCTCCTTCAAGTCCGCATTCCCAGGTTCTTTGTTCCTATTAACTTCACAAGAAAAGGTAGAACCATCATAGTAAGGGGTTGGGGGAAAATAAGAAATATAAACACAACCATGAAGGTGACCATTTTT